>NC_056747.1:1112819189-1113119189 GCF_019279795.1 Protopterus annectens | reverse complement strand
ATGCAGTCTCCTATTGTTCTGCTACAAACTCAGTAACTCCCACTACAGCAATGATTAATGCAGTCTCCTATTGTTCTGCTACAAATTCAGTAACTCCCACTGCAGCAATGATTAATGCAGTCTCCTATTCTGCTACAAACTCAGGAACTCCCACTATAAAATGTAATTCCCTTTTTCAGGTTAACTCTTAACTCTTGTCTTCCTACTAGTAAAGTCATCTTTTACCAGTATCTGCTTGTTTTCTGTTATACACACAGAAACCTGTTTATCATAAATGGAAGCTGATATAAAAACGTGTGTATTTAAATGTAAGTGATTGCTGAGCTGTACTGCAAAATAAGGTGTACATAAATATGTTTATTATTAATCTTAAATAATGTAGAGCATTACCTACAATGTACGTTTATCTCTTCTGTATAAGAATTTGGAGTTTTTCTCCCCGGGCCTCCACTGTAAATCACATCCAGTCTATCCCGGTTAACAAATAGAAAATAAAATAAATAAATAAATAAGTAAAATAATCCATTTGTTTAAAACTCTTTGAATGTGCAGTGGATAGCACTCAGATAGGATGGTGATTTTTGAATTCACTTAATACTTTTCTGAAATGTTGTGAAGATCGTGACTTCCTATCATTGGGAATAAGAACCATTTCTAACAGTAATGAACTAAAATGTGGGTCAAATGGAATACAAGCAGCTCTGTCTTCTGACTTATTACACTAATGTTTGTCATCATTATCGCTAAATAGCTAAGACCAATAATTTGCAATTAAGTAAAAACCTCTTGAGTGACATGTATGAAGAAGCGAGCATCTTGTAAGCCACAATTAGTCCGTTAGGTTTCAAGTGCTTAACTTTAAAGTTACTTTGAAGCTCAAAGGAATGCTTCCAACAATGAGGATATATATTTTTTTAAATACAGTTCTATATGCTTTCTAGGAGTAATATGAAATAGTTAAGATTTTCAAAGGTAAAGAAAATGAAAACAGCCTTGCCCGAACTTTGGATACTTACCTGGCTTTTATCAGGTAATCCAGGTCTTATAATCATTATCTGTTTTCTGTTTTTCCTTACAAAAGCCTGATTTTTTACTGGATTGCAAATGTAGTGTGCAAGAGCACACCATTAACAGTTTTGTATCAGTTTTGCTAACAAAAGGGGATTGCATTAATTTGTGATACTGGTGACCAGAGATTGACTACCAAGCTTGGGTGTCAGAGTAAATGAATTAGAAATGGGACTGAGTGGAGAATGTGGAAAGATGGATGTTAAATGATAAACTGCCACCTGCTGATAGCCTGTGTCAATATTAAGTGTCAGACTCATCACTGATGGCACATAGAAATGTTTGTGGGTTGCATGATGAAGTGGGTGGTGTCACTCCCTATTCATGCCTACTGCATGCCTGCACCCGTAACATGGTTAGATATTAAAAAAGAAATTCCCTCAGCAGCATGGGCTACAGACTTCTTTTATTATTCATTGTATTACCAGTTCTTAACTTGGAATATCCATCTCAGAGGCCCTAGTTTCAGTGGAATCCTAGAAAGAAGCACTTCAGAAAGAAAGAAAGATCTTGAACAAATAAAGAATAATGATATCAATGATATCAGTACAATATGAAGTTAATTGTATATCACTTAATGATATCAATGATATCAGTACGATATGAAGTTAATTGTATATCACTTAATGATATCAATGATATCAGTACGATATGAAGTTAATTGTATATCACTTAATGATATCAATGATATGAGTACGATATGAAGTTAATTGTATATCACTTAATGATATCAATTATATCAGTACGATATGAAGTTAATTGTATATCACTTAATGATATCAATGATATCAGGACGATATGAAGTTAATTGTATATCACTTAATGATATCAATGATATGAGTACGATATGAAGTTAATTGTATATCACTTAATGATATCAATGATATGAGTACGATATGAAGTTAATTGCATATCACTTAATGATATCAATGATATCAGTATGATATGAAGTTAATTGTATATCACTTAATGATATCAATGATATGAGTATGATATGAAGTTAATTGTATATCACTTAATGATATCAATGATATGAGTACGATATGAAGTTAATTGTATATCACTTAATGATATTAATTATATCAGTACGATATGAAGTTAATTGTATATCACTTAATGATATCAATGATATCAGTATGATATGAAGTTAATTGTATATCACTTAATGATATCAATGATATGAGTACGATATAAAGTTAATTGCATATCACTTAATGATATCAATGATATCAGTACGATATGAAGTTAATTGTATATCACTTAATGATATCAATGATATGAGTACGATATGAAATTAATTGTATATCACTTAATGATATCAATGATATCAGTACGATATGAAGTTAATTGTATATCACTTAATGATATCAATGATATCAGTACGATATGAAGTTAATTGTATATCACTTAATGATATCAATGATATGAGTATGATATGAAGTTAATTGTATATCACTTAATGATATCAATGATATCAGTACGATATGAAGTTAATTGTATATCACTTAATGATATCAATGATATGAGTACGATATGAAGTTAATTGTATATCACTGAAGAAGAAGGTAAGCACAGTAGCTACAAGTAATGCGATTAGTGTCAATGGTAAGAAAATTAACACATAAATAAGTGAAAACATAATGCTTTTGCATGTACTGGAATCAGTAACAAAGTGCATAGCTGCAATACATAATGTAATAGTAATGCATGGATGTGTAAACTGCCTTGTGGGGATATGGATACAATAGTTTATTATAAACACAGAAAGAGCCAGTGTGCTTTGAAAGCAATATTTCATAATGTAAGCTTTTAATTAAGCAATTTTAACTAATCTGAGGCCAGCTACATATGTGACACAGTGTAGAGCCAGATAATGATCATCTCCCAGCCCCAACATCTCACACCTAGCTGGGTCACTGGCTTCACTTCCCTTAATGAGTTGCCAAACAGAAAGATATATTTGGAGAAAAATTGTGTCAGTTCACTGTACTCAAAATTCTTCTCCCAAAAACTATTGCAGCAGGAAGTAGGCCGTAAACAAAACCATAAACTAGCCAGATTCCAGGATGACAAGAAAACTGGCGTACTATATCATGACAAACTTGTGAATCAGAATCACTCCTAGGGAAGAACTATTACTAGCTCAAAAGCTCAAGCAATCACAAAACCTATGTTGATCCAATAAAAGGTATTAAATCGCGGCTGTGTTCCAAGTGTTTTTATGTTTTCCGTTGAGCATTCAAGTAGTACTTCAACACTTCAACTATACACACACACACACACACACACACACACACACACACACACACACACACACACACACACACACACACACACACACACACACACACAGGTATATGACAGTTTGTGATGTATTCAGTACATTAAACTCTAACTGATCAAGTATAAATGCTCAAAACTCCTCTAATCAACATTTATAAACAAAATGCTTAAACATCCCCTCGCAAATATTATATACCAGCTCCAAAACTGCATTACAGTAGAGAAAAGGTAAATTCTCTGATCCCCACTATACCTTAGTCTTGTACAGTAAAAAAAGCCGTTATGTGTAATCAGATGATTTTTGATCAACTGTACCGGCTTTTTTTTTACCACTCACCCACCTGAACGTTTGACAAATTGTAAGATATCTACATATGTATCTATCTAGAACAAGACAAAAAAGTCAATATACATATACATATACATAAAAGGTGCAAAGTGCAACTCAGTGCAAGAAATACTGAAATAAACTCTGAAAGAAAAAAAGTATTAACAATATGTAAAGAATACTGCAGAATCCTCTGAGGCTTGGGAAAAAGAATACCCCGACCTAATAAGCTGAGTTAACCGTTTATGAACTTGATGGCCTGTGGAAAAAAACTGTTCTTGTATCTGTTTGTATTGGTGCGTATTAATCTATAATGCCTGGCCAATGCTATTAGCTGAAAAAGATGGTGGCCTGGATGAGAAGGGTCAGTGATGATCTTCTCTGCCCTTTTCATGACTCTGGAATAGTGCAGGTCTTGTAAGGAGGGCAAACTAGCACCAATGATATTTTCAGCAGACCTGACTATGTGATGTAACCTATTTTCATTATGATTAGACAGAGATCCAAACCATACTGTTATAGATGAGCTGAGAACAGACTGCTGTATAGAACTGAATCAACAGTTCCTGTGGGAGGTTGAATTTCCTCAGCTGTTGCAGAAAGTACATTTGCTGTTGTGTCTTTTTTATGACAGACCCTACATAGGTCTCCCACTTCATGTCTAGGGAGATTATAGATCCCAAAAACTTGAGGAATGCCACAACTGACACAGCAGTATTAAATATAAAGGGGGGGGGTAATATTGTGATACCACTCCTAAAGTCCACTGTCATCTCCACAGTTTTAAGAGTGCTCAGTTCCAGATTATTCTGACTACACCAAAGGGCCAGCTGTTCAACCTCCCATCTGTATGCAGATTCATCATGTTGATAGCAAGATGCAAGGATGAATGCACTTAACTTATGAAATAAACTTCTTTTTGGTTCTACTGCTGCATCATTTGTCTATTTACTTCCCTTTGGTGCTGACAATGTGTGTGTGTGTGTGTGTGTGTGTGTGTGTGTGTGTGTGTGTGTGTGTGTGTGTGTGTGTGTGTGTGTGTGTGTGTGTATGGTTTTCCCAGTATTGGTTGATTTTAGGCAATATTGACCTCCGTATTGCTGACATACTTTGGTCAGCAATGCAAATGGTTGACAGTGGTGTGAGAATGGACAATAACTGGAGTGGGAAATATGCCCTTTCCCCTGGGATTGTGCGATCTCCAAGTTAGTGTATATAACTAGCAGGGGGTGTGGGGGCAGGAGGACTTGCCATCCTTACAAAACCATTGTTTTTTTTTTAATTTTGCTTGTTCTGAAGATTAGCTATTTGTCGAAAAAAGTATGTCAACTTTTGGAAGGTCGACATAGCAGTCATTTGATAGTTGTTATTAGATTCATACATATATATATGTATGTAGATATATATAGACATACAGATATACACAGACAGACACACACACACATGCACACACACGCACGCATGCACACACACACACACACACACACACACACACACACACACACACACACACACACACACACACACACACACACACACTTATCATGAGGGGTTACAGTACACTGACACTTCGTGGAGTTTGTCTCCACAAAATATTGCTGAATCACATTATTATAGGTTAGTGCAATGCATTAGCTAGGGTCCTAAGGGTCATCATATATTCTAATCCATATTGTTTGGTGCAAATAGCCATCAGATGCCATGGCTGCCTACATCCACATACCCCATATGCTGATGTGATGAACCACATTGTTCATTCTACTGCATTTTCTCATAGTTCCATATCTGATCAAATCCCATTTAATTATGTGTACATGGATTTATATTTCACAGGGGATCTACATAACTCCTGGGTTCAAAGGCTTAACTGTCAAACTTATAACATACTAGCCTTCAAGAAGTTTGACTGCTTTATCTTATGTTATTCTTTTCTATGTCTCATATGTACGCTGAGATTAATCCTTTTTAATAAATCAAATACACTTTATTCCTACTTCTTTAGAATCAAATTAGAGTTTTATAGCTAAAACTGAAAAAAAGACTAGAGGAAACAATAATAAACGTGTTATAATAATAATAGTCTAACATTAAATGTGACAATCTATCAACAATATCACTGACATTACAATACCAAGTAGAAATGCTCACTAAATTCTGAACCACTTGACTGATTAACCTCAAATCATCAGTCTACAGTAGCAAATACATGTATCTGCTTGTTCTGAAAACCATAGCACTTATACAATAAAAAGAAAGCATCATTACACAGAAGATTAAGATACATTATTTTTGACTGTTTGTATTACTAAATATAACATGATGCACTACTAGCTAATGTAAGTTGGCTGGGGTCCTCATTGTGTTCTGGAGACCTTTAAGTTTTCTTTTATATGACAACAAAGCCTGTCTTATGCTAACTACTGCAGACTTTTCTTAAAGATGGCTGCCAGGGTAGGGTATCCCCCATAGCTAGTATGCCCACATTTCTTCTGTTCTCCCTTAGTTGCTACTCCATTGAGCATTCTTTGTTAATATGTAAGTGATCCGCTTGTCGAGTCTCACACCACCAGCAGATGCCCTCCCCAGAAAGGCGCTTATTTTCCAACCTTACCGGTGGGAGATCTTCCAGTTGTTTTCCCACTTATAGTAAATGAATGTCAATATTGGACTAATGCTGTACCTCCTCCAACCTCAAAAAACCCTTCAGCTACTTTGTCTCTGTGACTAGGATATTTATTACTGTTCTCCAATACTGCCACTTATTGATTAGGCATTTGTAAAAATACAGTCATTCCCTTTGATCTTTGCAAATATGAAACAGTTCTCCACGGACTGGTGAGTGCATCCCTTCATTTATCAGCTCACTTCTGATCTGACAATAGCATGAGTTTAGTTGATGTAATACCAGTGCTGCAGGGTAGATGCTAAATACTTATGTTTAATGTTGGGAAATGTAACCACATGGGTGGTGCTGTGAACAAGTAACCTGGCTAAAATTTAGCATACCTTTTAACCTCCACTTTTACCAGCAAATTAGCTTGTTTTCTATAAAAATGTTATTGTTTTATAAGTTTGTATGCAAGTACTAAACAGCCAGTCTGCAGATTATTATAAACCTAGCCAGTAACCTGACAGTGACCCAAGAACAGAATCAAACCCAGAACTTTGTGTTATTGAAGACTTTTACCATTATGCCAAGCTCAACCATGGTTATCTGCAGCTATCTTTAGATATCTAATGACAGATTCATTTTTATGATCTTGTTCTTTCGGCTGCTCCCGTTAGGGGTTGCCACAGCACATCAACTGTTTCCATTTCTTCCAGTACTCTGCATCTTGCTCTGTCACACCAACCACCTGCATGCCCTATCTCACCACATCCATAACCCTTATCTTAGGCCTTCCTCTTTTCCTGTTACCTGGCAGCTTCATCCTTAGCATCTTTTCCCAATATATTCTGCATCCCTCCTCAGCACATGTCCAAACCAATGTAATCTTGCCTCTCTGGCTTTGTCTCCGAACCTTCCAACCTGGGCTGACCCTCTAATATACTTATTCCTAATCCTGTCCATCCTCATCACACCCAGTGCAAATCTTAACATCTTCAACTCAGCCCCGTGAAGCTCTGACTCCTGCCTTTTTGTCAATGCCACTATCTCCAACCCATATAACATAGCTGGTCTCAGTACCCTCTTGTAGACAATCCCTTTCACTCTTACTGGTACTAGTCTGTCAAAAATCATGCCTGACACTCTTCTCCACCCACTCCATCCTGCCTGTACTCTCTTCTTCACCTCTCTGCCACACTCACCATTACTCTGAACTGTTGATCCCAAGTACTTAAACTTATCCACCTTCACCACCTCTACTCCCTGCATCCTCACCATTCCTCTGTCCTCCCTCTCATTCACACACATATATTCTGTCTTAGTCCTGCTGACCTTCATTCCTCTTCTCTCTAGAGTATATCTCCATCTCTCCAGGGTCTCCTCTACCTGTTTCCTACTCTCACTATAGATCACAATTTCATCTGCAAACATCATAGCCCATGGGGCCTCCTGTCTAATCTCGTCTGTCAACCTGTCCATCACCACTGCAAATAAGAAAGGGCTCAGAGCTGATCCTTGATGTAATCCCACCTCCACCTTAAATGCATCTGTCACTCCCACCGCAGACCTCACCGCTGTCACACTACCCTCGTACATATCCTGTATCACTCTTGCATACTTCTCTGACACTCCTGACTTCCTCATACAATACCACGACTCCTCTCTAGGCACCCTGTCATATGCTTTCTCTAAATCCACAATGACACAATGCAACTCCTTCTGACCTTCTTTGTACTTCTCCATAAACACTCTCAGAGCAAACATCGCATCTGTAGTGCTCTTTCCCGGCATGAAACCATACTGCTGATCACTAATCATCACCTCCCTTCTTAACCTAGCTTCCACTACTCTTTCCCATAACTTCATGCTGTGACTGATCAGTTTAATCCCTCTGTAGTTATTACAGCTCTGCACATCACCCTTATTCTTAAAAATCGGTACCAAAACACTTTTTCTCCATTCCTCAGGCATTCTCTCACTTTCCAAGATTTCATTAAACTATCTAGTTAAAAACTCCACTGCCATTTCACCTAAACACATCCATGCTTTCACAGGTATGTCATCTGGACCAACAGCCTTTCCGTTCTTCATCCTCTTCATAGCTATCCTTACTTCCTCCTTGCTAATCCACTGCACTTTACGATTCACTATTTTTATGATCTGACCATTTATTTTATAACTGATCTCTGTATAAAATGACACTTGGTTAAAGGGACATTGGTCATTTTATAACCGGTGTCCCTTTAACTAAGTATCATTTTATTTTATTTTATTTACACTTTGTTGACTGGGTTAGCCCCATTGGGCCAATGGCCTCTTATCAGTGGAGTCGCAAGGTAGTGTTCATACTGACTAGGGGAAATTTAGCCAGGGGCACAAGGGAATGTTACCTACTCATTAGGATAGTGCTTGTTAGTTCCTAGTCCTGTGGTGGCTGGTTGAACACCACTCAAGGAAAGCAAATATGGCCGATAGCATAGAAGTGAACACTGGTGCAGTTTTTGAAGATATACCATATTCTGATGAGCTGTTTCAGCAGAATTTGTTTGTTTTATTGGAAGAAAATGGACAACACAGTGATGGATGTGTTATTACAACTCTCCAATCTGGAGGGATAATAGTCTGGATGAATTGTTGATACAGAGTGAGCCAGAGAGTGGAAAAAACATTTCTTGAGGTGAAATTATGGACAAAATTCAATTGGAGGAATCAGAAGTTATGTTGAAAGGAGATTGTCAGACAAAGAAATTGTATGATGAGACTGTTAAAGAAACTGCAGGGAAAAGTGATGCCCAATGAACAGCTGAGATAAAATGTCAACAATGAAGGAAATTTGTAGTGGGAATTCAGAACAAGGAAGAAAAAGAAATGAACAGGTATGACATTTGGGATAATTTTATGGTCCCATTGGGAGTGAAGGCTCATGAGTTAAGAGGTTTTGCTCTTATTCATAAAAAAAGACATTTTGTGATATTATGTTTGAGACTGGTTGCATTCTGTGTGGAGTCTGCATGTCCTCCCTGTGGTTGCGTGGCTTTCCCGGTGCTCCAGTTTCCTCCCACATACCAAAGACATGCTGTAGGTGGATTGGGCACTCTAAATTGGCCCTGGGCATGAGTGAGTGAATGTGTGTGCCTTCTGTTGAAGGTTGGGTGCAGGGCTGGCAACTCAACACCGTAAAATTCCACTGCCAATCATGAGTGGACAGGTGATCCTCTGTGCTGACCCCTAACCAGGAAAAGCCGAAAGAAGGAGAAGAAGAATTTTTGAGACTAGTTGTGTTCTGGAAATTTTTTTTGGGGGGGGGGCAGTATGAGAAGAAAAAGAACTGTAATCCATGGAATTCTTATGTGGTTAAAGCATTTCACATAGAAAGATGTTCAATTTCAGACCGGAGTTAAAAAATAGACTTTAAAGAAAAATTTAAGGAAGCTTTTTAAAGAAGTTATGGACATTAATAAAAGTATATGATAAAAGAGGATTATGAACTGTGGATGAGACTGCCATATTTTATTGAAAATGGAAAAAGAAAAAATGTTCATATTTCTAGTATTATAAATGTAGAAGGTAACAGAGGTGCTGTTATATATTAGGCACAACCAAAACATGTTTTTTCCCTGTAGAAATGATGATCAGTTGTTAAGTAATTGTGATAAGAGAAAATAATATGTTTGTGGGGAAACAGATAATGATGCAAAAAAGTATGAATTGAAATGTTATAAATGTAACAAAATTGGGAATTTATGGATGGATTGTAACTTAGAGAAAAAGGATGAAGAAAAAGAAAATACAAGTGAAGATAGTATATGAAAAGAAGAAACACCCCCAATAAAAAATAAAGAGGATACAGGAAAACAAGATCAGGGTAACAATAAAGATAAAGAGGAAAATGAAACAGAACAGTATATGGAAAAAGGTTATAAAGTAGGTGAGGAGGAAGATATAATCTGGGAAATAGTAAAAGGTAAAAAGAATTCTACTAGCAAACAGGAAGAGACAGAAAAAGAAAGTTTAAAGGGATAAGTGTTGTTGTTGTCTTTCGGCTTTCCCCAGTTAGGGGTCGCCACAGCGGAACTCTGGTCCACTAATGATTGGCAGTAGATTTTCACGAACGCCAAGGCACCAGCTTAACGTTCAACCTTCAATGAAGGCACGCCCATTTACGCATGTCTTTCGAACGCCCACCCAACCATGGGGAGGACATGCGGACTCCACACAGAAGGCACTCCCCGCACTCCAGCCTAGAATCGAACGGGAGAACCTCTTGCTGTGAAGCAACAATGCTACTGCTGCACCACTGCAGAAGTGGATTTTAAAGGGATAAGTGTAAACAAGAAAAATAAAGGAAACAAATAATGCAAGTAAGATAATTTTTCAAACATACATAATTTCTGGTGAGCTACAATATAGACATAATGACAGTTTTAGAGTGCTTTCAGTAAATGTAAATAGGCTAAAGACTATAAGTAGCAGCATAGGCATTCTAAACTGGTGTAGTAAGTGTGGTGTTGACATAATAATAGTGGAAGATATAAGATTGTTGACACAAGAAGAGAGATTACAAGCAAAGAAACTTTGGGGAGTAGGTACAATATAGAACTTAGGAAAGGAACTACATTTGGGCATAGTTATACTCTGTAAAAATAAAAATAAAATTAAGGGATGTTATAGAAGTACAAACTGAGAGCAAAATTCACTCACAAAAATTTAATGTTAGCGTTTTTGTTCAAGCAAATCAAATAAACTTCTTTAGACAAACCAAAAACAAGTGTTTTTTAATAATAATCATCAGTAAATGACATCACAAATACACTGCCCACTTAAAGAATAACACCAAAATTAGTCATCCATTCAATACAACTTAAAACTTATTAAATGTGTTTTAAACAAACTCATATCTGAACAAGTTTCTCACATATAAAAATACGTATATATATATATATGTAAATGTATATATATATATATATATATATGTAAATGTATATATATATATATATATATATATATATATATATATATATATGTGTGTATATATATATACATATATATATATATATATATATATATATATATATATATATATATATATATATATATATAAACTAAATTTTCATACGATTATCTTTCTAATGATTTAAGCTTCAAAATGCAACTTAAGGAGCAGCAATAATTAAGCTGAGGGGAATGTATAAGCATTTAATTTTAACTGTCAAAGTAATTCTCACTCCTCTAGTTTTAAGGCCCATGATCCACCCCTAATACTCTTCTCTATTTGTTCAACAACCATATATTTAAAGAAGTGGTCTGGGTGCATGAGAAAATGTTTAGCCAAGGCATTAATAGCATTTTGTTGACTAATACTACATTGATGCTCATATATAAGCTGCTTTATCTGATGTTCAGTTTTCCCTATATAGAAACTGGTGCATACTTGGCATTTGACTAAATAAATAACCAAAATGAAACACCACGGTCAAAGAGGCAGTAGGAAAAAATCCAAGGCAATAGCGTACACCAATTTATTGTCCACTTTCGTCGAAAGACTTCATCAGATATGCTATTTATATGCTGTTTTGTGAAGTATTTTTATTCTGATGAAGTCTTTCGACGAAAGCGGACAATAAATTGGTGTACGCTATTGCCTTGGATTTTTTCCTACTGCCTCTTTGACCGTGGTGTTTCATTTTGTTTTAGTTCAGTTTCCTTTTTATTTGTAAATAAATAACCACCTTAGTGTTACAATTATATTTACCCTTAATTTTATATAGTTTATTCCTGATTTTATAAGTACTAGTTACTTCACTATTTTTACAATATGGGCAACAACCACATTTAACCATCCCAGAGACCACTGGCACCATATTCTTTTCCAATAAACATTTAATATTAGGGCCTCTCTTAAAAATTACTCTTGTCTGTTCACCTATTCTGGGCCTAATGAATGTATCACCCATTATTAAAGCCCCATTATTTCTTAAAATCTTTTTTCAAAGCACCGGAGTCTATTGAAAAAGGAATAAGAAAACTAATATTATATGTAATACTTATGTCATTCCCATCAGACATATTATTAATTAATTGTATATGTTCTTCAGATTGGACTCCCTTATTACTACTTAATATAGGTCTAAAATGGCCCGGCATCTTCTTTGTGAAGACTTGCTATATTAGTTTTTCAATTAGGTCAATTAAGTAACCACGTCTAAGGAACATATTCTTAAGAGTAGCACATTCAACCACAAATTCCTCGTCCAATGAGGTCATCCTAGCGGCCCTAACTAATTGTCCCTTCATCACATTTCTCTTTTGGTGAAATGGGTGGAAACTTTCAAAATGGAAAGAAGTATTCAAATAGGCAGCTTTTCTAAAAATTCTACCAAGATATCTATTGTTTTGCCTAGCTTTAGATAACTGGCCATCAAGAAAGGAAATCACATCTGTATAAAAATGTGATGTAAATTAAAGGACGGTGGTAGTACTATTTAGATAATCCATAAATGTCTTAACAGTATCTATATTACCCTTCCAAATCAAAAATATATCATCCAGGTGTCTAGTATACCAAAATATCTAGTCAGAAACATTCTTATGTTTAAATAAAAATTCTTGTTCCCAATATGCCATGATCATATTGGCAAAACTTGTGCCACAAGGAGAAGCCATTGCCATACCATTTTTGTAAAAATATTCATTAAACAATAGAAAATTATTAGTTAGGATTATACTCAATAATCCCTCTATCAAATTAATTTCCTTTGAATCCACTCCTTTTTTCCAATATAAAATTGGTAACCTATAAAATACCTAAATCATGAGGGATAACGGTATATAAATCCTTGACATCAATGGTCAAAAAATATACTTGTGTTGAAATTCTAATTTAGTAATTCCATCTACAAAACTTTAGGAATCACAACATTTGTGTGGTTTACCAGGCATCACCACATTTCTGAGGTTTAGACTTAAAATATTTTTTCAATTTATTATTGACTACTTTGGGACATGGATAAGTAATAGAGTTTCTACCATCTACAATGGGTCGTAAAGGGGGGCAGCCAAGTTTTTATGGATTTTAGGGATGCTGAAAATAACTGGAGTTAAAGGGGCCACCATATTCAAATAATTATGTAGGTCTATGTCAGTACAAGCTTCAATAAATAATTAATGAATGACCTACCCCATTGGTATGCCTCATTAACTTCATTTAGTGACACTCTATCATAAGTCTCAGCAGCAAGGATTTTTAACATCCTAGTCTTATAATCAAATTCATCCATAAAAAACAGCCCCCATCCCTTATCCAGTTTCATAACCCTCACTTTCTGCGTTTTTAACAATTTAAAAATACTAAGTTCAATCTCACTTAAGTTACCACATCTGTTATGGCAAACAGATTTCGCAAAAAAGATCTAAAATCAATTTCACAAATCTTTTCAAATATGGCTAAGGTTGAACGTAAGGGTGGATTAAACAGGCTCATGATTGTTCGATTTCATAGCAAAATATTCAGATTTAATTTATGTAAATAAATCTTTAGGTCCAATAATGTTTTGGATATGTCAGCCCTTCTGGATGGCACAAAAGAGAGCCCTTTAGACAACATCTCTGTAAAATGTCATTGAAAATATTGACTATAGCATTGGCAATAATGGGAAGATTAAATATTGCAGATAAGATATCATATGGCATAATCAGGTATATGGAATTATAACATTGTATTCTTATGTTACAAGTAAAATTTTGGATTATGTAGTAATTATTATGACTATAACATTAACAGGAGATTTTAATTGTGATTCAAGAGTAAAAAAGAAGAGAAGAAATGATGTTCAGAAGATTTTTAAAGTTATAAAATGTGGCAATTTAAAGATTTGGAATAATAATTTGTGGACATGTAGTCGAGGTGTATATACGATGGAAATAGATTATTTTATTATATCACAACATTTAAATATAGTCAAAGGACACTTGTAACATGCTTTTCAGATTATTCAGCCATTTGGATAGAAATACAAGAAAACAAGGAGTAGATTAGATTGGGAAATGGAGTAAAGAGAATAAATGAAGGTGTAGGTATAAAGATTTATGCAATGGTGTATTTAAATTTGTATGGAAGAAGGAATATAAAATTGAAAATTGGAGACATATAGTATTGAGTAATACAGATTAAATATTTTTATGAAAATAATTTAGAAGAGAATGGAAAATAAAATGAAAAGTATAATGGAAGATAACATATACAGTTTAAAGGGAAAAGGATGTCAGGAATTATTATTCATAATAAGGAAAATTGTGCATGACATTATAAACAGGACTGATGAGATGAAGATCATGATAGCAGATTTAAATAAAGCTTTTAATACAGTACAACATGAAATTTTGTTGACAATTATAGAAAGGTATAACATTAGTAAGATAATTAAGAAGAATACATGTTTTCTACATATAATAAAGATAAAGTTAGAATTTTAATGAATAGATAGTTAAGTGAAGAAATATATATAAATAATGGTATACATCAATGTTGTCCTATGAGTAGTATATTATTTGTATTAATTATGAATGTATTAGTCAGAGATGTAAGTTTGCACATGAGGAATGCTACTTACAATACTTCAGAAGGAATAAAAATTCCAGTCATGTTTATCTATGCAAATGATTTTATATTGATTACAAAAAACAATGTCTGGATGAAATAAGTTGTATTTTATATACATCAGTGTTTAAATATAATTGGCATGACCTTTAATCAAGAAAAAGTAAAGGATTGGATGATATAGTAAAGTTAGGAGGAGTATCTTTCTTGATGAAAAAATCTCTGTGTGAGTGATAAGATTCGAGGGTAAACAATGCAAGTGAGGAAGAATGGAATAGGATACTAGATGAAATAAAAGAACTTTGTTTAATAGAAAGATTTGATTAATTCAGTTACAATGGCAAAGACTGTACAATTGACTGGTGTCTATATAGTGCCAATAATGTATGAAAAAAGATATAACAAGTAATCATTTTTTCTTTTATATGGGGTTCAAGATTGAATCCAGTAAAGACAGAAGTATTATAGATGGACAAGAAAGATGGAGGTTTAGGATTACTAAACCCAATTGTTCATGCTGCTTTTTTGAATTTATATAAAGTTTTTATTGGATAAATGACACAAATGAAAAGGTGGTAGTAAACTTACTAAAGTCCAAATATAAACAGCACTGGGATATGTTAAAAAATTCAAAAGAGGAAAAGCATGTTTAAGTGAAATAGTGATATATTATCAAGAATAAAATCTTTTATGGAAAATAAAACTTGATGAAATAGAAAGCAAGATGAAAGTGTGGCATAAAAGTATAATGATATAATATTATTATTATTATTATGTTAATCCTTGAGTTATGCTAGTGAATAAAAAGTTAAAGCTATTAGATTACAAAAAGCATGGTGTAATAAACAAATAGAATGTCAAGATTTTTATGGAAATTAGTGATAAATAAATTACCAGTAAATGGAAATATACCACATAAAAATCAGTGAAAGACTTTGTATATATTGTGGTAAAGAAAAAATACAGTGTGTGTTTTCTTAGAATATATAAGAATTGCAAAATTGTGGGACAACTTGGGTAAAAAATTTCTTTGGTAATATAAAGGAGCTAAGTGCAATAAATATGGATATGATTATGTAAGGATATTATAGACATAGTAATAAGGAATATGTTAATAAAATAGATAAACAATTATTTTATGACGTGTGGACCATTTGGAATGAAAGGCAAATTAATCATGTTTAATGGTAAATGGAGACTACCAGTAATTGTATGAAAAATTAGAAGGCGGTTGTGGAAAAAGAAGTGGGATTCAAATAAGATAATGAAGGTTTAACATCAAAAGATATAGCAAGATATCTAACATTGTATGACAATAATAGAAAGGAATAGAAATGTGTATCCTGGATAAATGTGGGAATATGTAAATATGCATGTTTGTAAATAGTATTAAATGTATTTTTTTTAATAAAGCAGTGTCATGCGATCATTTACACCCACCTGAGCTGCCACTAACTCAGGTAGATGGGGCCTTGGTTTAACATCTCATTCCTTCCAATGCCTCTCAACCTTTTTCCCATATGAAATTCTGATCTACCTGGATTTGTGACTCAGCTGGAAGTGAATGAATCTGTTTGACTCTTTATTAGTACCATTCTTTATTTTTTATGGAGAAGTTAGGTTAGTTGAAATTAGATTCTAGCATTACCTTAATTAGGTTTCAATTATATATAGCCCATTCATAAAACTCAGTGTTGTTAACACCTTTCCTCCCTTAGAGATTATTTGATGAAGCTTGGCTTACTACAGAAACAATGATCACTGAACAGTGCTTATTGCATGATGTACCACATGATGCATAATTAGGAAAGAGAGAGAGAGCGAGAGAATTTTTGAAATTTGCCGGTCCAATATTCCCCTTTCATGGATGATATTGAATAATAAACATTATTTTCGATAAGTACAACTTTTTCTTGAGTCTGATTTAGTCCAAAAATTAAAAATAATGGGTAGTCATTGCTGACTATTGGTTTACATACCTTATTTGATGAGCTTCATATTTTTTTGTTTGACTGTGGTCTCTGCAAGTTGTATTCTTAAATAAAATGTATTTTCACAAGGGCTTTATGATAACACATCTAACTGATATTTGATCATGTTGTTTAAGGGGTAAATAAAGAACTGGTTTTGGCTGAGTTTAAGACTTGATATGTTAATAAATGTTCTGCTTTTTCAAGCACTATGGGAGTATTGTTTTGGTGACCATGATCCATTGCACATAATCATACTAGCAGGAAATGGAGAAAATGGAAATGTTGGGGGGCGGGGGCTGGGAGCACCATATTCCGTTATCATAATAAAATTATCTTAGATTGGCTACCAGTGTTTCTGCTATCATTATGAATGGCAGTGAGAAAAGACATTATCCATACCAGGTGTCCCTGCATATACAGAAAGAAGGGGATCAGAATGCATTTGGTAAGTAGATGGGCAAAATGGATTTGATTGTTCCCAATGAAGACAATGTCTTTAAGTTTAAAATTTTCTAAGAAAGTCCAAGATGAATGAATCAAAATTCTTACAGAAATCAGGAAAAGTGACAGAAAGTGCTGTTGTGACTGAATTAACTTTATTACTCAGTGCCACCCATGTGAAAATCTATTATGTTTTCCATCAATTTTTTTAAATGCTTTCTGATTGGAATAAATCATCTATGTCAGATGGCTATCTAAAGTGTTGGCAATATTTTAAAATATAAATGGAATTAGGGAAATGAGTCTTTAGTCATCTGGGATGACATGACCCTTCTCAATACTTGGGATTGAGATTATACGGTCAATTTTGCTAACAAATGTAAGCAGTTTAGACTATACTATTGTTTAATTTTTCAAGGGTTCTACTTATTCAGGTTTGCAGCATTTATAAAAACCCAACATCAAGCTGTTACTTTTTGGAACTTTCCCTACATTAACCGGTTGTCTGACTCCACTGAACTTTCCAACATGAATCAATAGTTTAACCTCATTGGAGCTTTCCATATGTGAACCAGTTGATTGTATGATTTCTGAGCCAGTAAAGATGAGTCTTTTCATTTTATGTAATGCCTCATGCTGTACTCTAAGGATGTCTACTAAAATGCTGTCCTGGGATGTCTACTAAAATGTTGTCCTGAACTATAGTACCAAACCTGGAATAGTAATTTCAGAGTTTCATGCAGACAGAACACTCTTTCTTTCTTCATGGACACTACCCTCCAGCTGGAAAAGAGACATCCAGGTATTTATAACTGTCTAAAGGAATCTGTTGAGCAGGCCAACAAATGAATCTTTGATGGAAAAGTCAAGAAATCCTAATGATTTCTGAGAAAGCCTACCAGATGACACACATAGAGAAAAAATGCAACATATATTGGAGCTGTAGGAACAGTAGGGAAACATTTAAAACATACAGTATACAGACTATGAATAAAGATGTGCATATGTGTGCAGGCCAAGGGATCATGTGCTCAGTTTAATAAAATAAATCTCTGGCCATATTGCTTCACAGGTAAATAAAGGACTGACTAAGTTGAATTGTTTTGTTTGTTTGTTTAAGTATTAAGACATACACGTTTCTCATTAATTACCATGTAGTCTATTATGTGCAAGACCATAACTTTCTTCTAGTAGATCTATATTTTCTTCTAGTGGATAGGGATTGCGAGGAAATTATATGACACCTTAGATTATATTGTTAGGATGTAATTACAGTGTCATCTTGCCTTTCTAATGTAAAAAGCATTTTAATTTGTAGATTTTTAAATTAAATTTTCGTTTGTTCTGCTTATGCTTCATGGTATTCTTTGCATTTAAATTGGTTTTATTACATGTAGGTGGATATTGAATCGATATTGCCATGCTGTTGTGGCAATAGCTTTATTTCGGGTTAATATATTATGCCACCTGCCCTCTTAATGTAAGTAAACAAGATAACATGAATCATACAAAAAGCAGCAGAACTAGTAAGGTACTTTAATGCAGTTAACATATTCCAGAGTTTATGTAGGAAAACAAAATGTATACCCAGACTGGATAAAAAGATCCTAAGTATTTCTACTAATCATATAGCTTTAAAGGTTATGCTGTGAGTCTACAGGTATTTGAAGGGCTCCCATCAGTAATATGGAGACTAGCATATGCATAGTTTATCTGATAGCAGGCAATGCAACCAATTCAGATAGATTCAATTAATACATTTTGGATATCTGGCCATGAATGCATAAACAGTGTTTACAAGATTTTGAACAGAAACTGCATGGTACTTATTCCAATCACAACTGTGGCTGTCATTACTGACAGACATTGCAAATACTTTTTTTTTTAACAAATTAAACTCTTTCCATCTTTTTTAGCTGCATAGTGGAGAAGTACTGTTATTGAAACATAGTGTATGAATTTGGCTAGATTCAGAAAACTTTGTTACATTGTGATAAGCAAATCTGAGTGATGAGCAGTCATGTACAAGGTGTGTACAATTCAAGGAAATTAAGCTAGATGGCATGTGTGATGGGAAGTGTAAAAACCTACAGCTAATCATGAGGCCTGCTTGTTGTCAGTGAGAAAATGTGGCATAACTGAAAAGCAGTGTTATGTACTGAGAGGGCTGATCTTCATTTCCAGTTTAAATATACATTTTAATACTGCTTTGACAGTTTTAAAAGCATATTGTAGTACTTAGTGTAGAATAAATCAGTAAAATGCATGTGCATATATATATATATATATATATATATATATATATATATATATATGTATATGTGTGTGTGTGTGTATATATATATATATATATATATATATATATATATATATATATATATATATATATATATATATATATATATATATATATATATATATATATATATATATATATATATATATATATATATATATATATATATATATATAAATACTTTTTATTTAATTTTTGAAAATATATGCTTTCTGATTTCTGTTTATTTTTCTGGCTTCTCATTGGTATAGAACATTCAGTAATTTGATTAACAATATTAATGATCCTGCTAAAAACTAGAAGCTGTCAGCAGAAAGGTTTAAAAAACTCTGTTTAATTTCTTCAAACTACTGTCTGAATCAAATAAACTACTCATATGAGCAGTGTCATAAACAGCAGTGTATTAAAACACTGATATCCCACATTTAATTGAAACTGAAATGCAAGCAATGAGGAAAAAAGAAAAAAAAATGTATATCTGTATCTATATCTATATCTGTATTTTGCCCCTACCATAGTACTACCCCAGCCCTTATTAGCTTCACTAACACCATCAGTCAGCTTATAAATAAAGGTGAGCTAGTATCAGCAATCTTTTTAGACTTATCAAAAGCCTTCGATACAGAGTCTCATAACAAACTACTAACTGCCTTATCCAAACGGATCCTAAGCTACTCCACTCTAGTCTGGTTTCAGAACTACCTCATAGATCGGCTAAAAGTGGTACGGTGGAACAAAGCTCTTTCTCTCTTACTACCAGTGACTATGGGCATGCCTCAAGGGTCTATTCTCGGCCCCCTCCTTTTTAATCTGTTTACAAATAACCATAACTCTACAACTCTAGCTACCCTTATACAGTATGCAGATCACTCCACTGTCAAATGCTCTGTCCCAACTTTACCTGAACTACCGAACTTAACACAAACATCCTTCAATGCTATCATGGTTGGCAGATGACCAATTAATCTTGAACCCAAATAAAACTAAATGCATGCTCTTCCACTTCACTAAATTCAAAACCCAACCCACTTACTTCAACATCACATCCAGTAATAAGACTTTGATTGAACCAGTACCATCCACCCAACTTCTCTGTGTTGTTATTGATCAAAATCTGAAGTTCGACTTACACATTGCCCAGACTGTAAAAAAAGTGCACAAGAAAATAGGTGCCTTATACAGATGCAAAAACTACCTAACCACAAACTCCAGAATAACCATAGCCATAACTCATATTCTGTCAACTTTACTATATGTCTCGCCCATCCCTACCAACCTCTCCAAATCAGACCTAAGCAAGCTAGATGCCTGCTATAATACGACAGCTGAATTTGCCACTAGCTGTCCTCCTAGAACCCATCATTGTAAGGCCCTAAGACAACTATCTAGGTTAGAACTACCCCACCAACTCATTCTCATGCAACTCTCTACTGCCCATCAAATGTACTATAAACTCGATAAAACACCAGCTCTACACAGCCTCCTCAATCCTCATATAAGTACCACTAAGATCCACTAATAAAGCTCTAATTGAAGTAACCAGGAGTAAAAGTAGCTCAGGTGACTCTCTATACTCCTACTACATTGCTAAACTGTGGAATGCCTTACCACTTGAAATTAGAACTATAACTAGCTTAAAAAACTTCATGCATCACATTAAAGCCCATCTCACCAGTTCCCGGACGTGTAAATATACTGGGCATGGGTAGCCCAAACCATGGAACTAGCTAATTTTAACATTTTAATTGCATATGTAATGAGCATTGAATTTAAGTCACATGGCTACCTCATGTTGTTTTTCTTTCTTTCTTACTGTTAATATCTATCAGATTTTAAGTCTTCAGTCTGCTATGCTACCTGTATATAAGACTAAGTATCATAACTGCACTCTCGTTGTATACAATGTCACTACCTGCTACTACAGTAAAAACTGTCTTCTAGAAGCATTGTTATACAAGATTATTGGTCTTGTCTCCCATTTGACCAATTTATTCTGTTTTAGTCTTTTTACCATTATGAATGTCTGTTACTATTTTTTTATTTATTGTATTATACAATTTTCTTTCTACTAACAAAATAGTTTACTAACAATGGAGCTTTTCTCCCCAGGCCTCTGCTGAAAAAGGGTTTTATGCCCAGTTGGACTCTCCTGGTAAACAAATGTAAAATAAATAATAAATAAAATAAATATCTATATCTATATCTGTATGGATCTATAATGTCTGATTAAGCAGGCAAAACAGCGACATTCAGAATATCAGAATACAAATGTCGAAACATGGAACATTGACACTTTGTGTGCATGCACTGAGGATTACCCTGGAGAGAGCTAAACCAACAGCAAGTATTTCTTGCAGGGGAAGCAACTCTACCTCCCCCCGCACCCCTCATATACTAACTCTGAGATCTCACAATCCCAGGTGAAAGGGAATATTTCCCTACCTGGGAATTGTCAATCTGTTACACATGTTGACCATCCGCTTCTGTTGACCAAATGTTTTGTTTTTGACCAAACAGATATCAACATTGTGCTCACTTGCTCAGAAATAATGCACATATATATATATATATATATATATATATATATATATATATATATGTGTGTGTGTGTGTGTGTGTGTGTGTGTGTATGTGTGTATGTGTTGCTCATTTTACAACAAAGCCTATAGTCTCTCTGCATTTTTATTTAAATGACCCTCCAGTGCTCAAAAGTGCATTTTACTCGTCTAAGTATTACATGTGATAATTCATCATTAGTATGCCATCTTGCATATAGCATTTTACTACTGGGACATTATATATTCCCATTATGATTATGTTATGTATCCAAATGTCTGACAAAATAAAATGTATCTACTCTCAGACACAGACTCATAACTACATAAAGTGTACACTCTTTAACATGAAATTCAGACATAGGGCATACAGTTGAAGAACACAGCATAAGGTCTTCGCATCCCATGCACAAGATAAAAGGTTTGATCCTGACCTCTGACCATTGCCTGTGTGGAGATTGCATGTTCTCCCTGTTTCTCTGTAGGGTTCCTCCCCCCTTCAAAAACATGCTAGGTATTGCTACCTCAAACTCACTCAGTTGATACCATCATAGATGGGCATGGGTATTTGCTGGTGATAAGTTGGTTGAGGACCCAGTCTACTCTGACTTATGCTATGTTAAGGACCCATACTAATGATGGGAAGGGTCTATGTGGCCCTGTTGACTAGTGTTCTTGACTTAAACCCCAGCTGCCATAGTTTACTTGACATCTAGTATAAAGTTCCCCAGCTTAGGTTACCTGGGATAACTCTGTTTAGCAAAATCTGGACATAAAACCAATCTACCTGCCAAAATAAGAATTGCTACACTCAATACAGGTTCATTGACCAGATACAGATTGGAACTGGATGATGGTAAGGAGGAAGATGGATATCCTCTGTATCCAGGAGACCAGATGGAAGGGCAGTGCCTCAAAGCCACTTGTCTTGGGATCCAGAGTCTACTACTCAGGAGGAGGACAGGCTAGAAATGGTGTGAGGACTGTGGTGAGGGAGAGGCCTCAGAAGACATTATTGAAGAATGTCATAAGAATTAATGACAGACTCATGGCAATCAAACTCCAGTGTAATGATAAGTCAGTATTCATAATCTCAGCTTATGCTCCAAAGCAGGGTTCAGGCAGCAGTTGCAGGACCTACTAATTAAAGCAGGACAACATGAGTTGGTGTTGATAAAGGAGGACTTGAATGCACATATCATGACATACAGAACACTAATACCTGGGTCCATGTGGGTGGTGCAACAGGAATAAATTATTATTTATTTTATTTATTTTACATTTGTTGACCGGGATGTTCCGACTGAGCTGAATAGCCCTTTTTCAGCGGAGGCCCGGGGAGAAAAGCTCCACAGTATACAAGTCATTAAAAGCATTAGAATTTCACAATAGTTACATAGAAAATATATTAGTTAATACAGAGGTAATTATTTAAGAAGCTTCGTTGTTTTGAAATGTAAGCATTAAACAGTATAAGACAATAATTCATAACAAGCAGCAATAATTATAAGTAACAGTAGATGTGTCTAATAAATAATTGAGATCAGCAGAGGAAATGAGATCTGTAGCTGTAAAGGTAAATAGTATGCAGAGGTTATAGTTCATCATCGGAGGTAAAAGAGGACATACTGATAGTGAATAGTAAGGTAGAGTTTAGCAAGTAGACTGAATGTAGTTTATGGAGAATGATAACACGGACAGGACCAGTGTGCTTTTAGGTAATTTTTGGTTGCAGTTTTAAATTGATTAGTTTGTGTAAGAGACCTGATTTCTAATGGCAGTTTATTCCATGCGATAGAAGGATTGGAGCTATAGAGATTGCATCCCAAGAATAGGCCAGTCTAATATCACAAGTGCAAACACAACTCAGGTGGACTTCCTCCAAGTAAGGAAAGGGGATTGGGGTAGAATTAGAACTTGCAAAGTCATCCCCATTTGAACAGTCAGCCCTCAGCATCAATCATTGATTACCACAATCAGCTGCAAGCAGTGTTCAGAAAGGGCTCTACGTTCAACAGAGACCAGGCTGAAGACCTGGATGTTGACTAGAGAGAAAGCACATGAGTTTGAAGAAATCCTCAGAGCTGTAGCTCCTCAGGAAAAAGAGGAAATAGGTGGAGCTGAAAAAGAATGGCAGCACCTTACAACAGCATGTGCGAGGACTATAGAACAGATTTGTGGTCAAGCCAGGTATGAAGATAAGGTAAATAATAAAGCTGGTGGTGGAATGCAGAAGTCCAGGAAGTCATTAAAAGATATGAGTGCAGGAAAAAGTGGGAGATAGAAAAGATGGACCAAGCAAAAAAAATAATACTGGTTGACTAACAAAAGAGACTAAGAGCAAGACATCAGAGACACTCTACCAGCTTCTGGAAAGTGACTCAGTAGATTGCACAAGGAAACTATCAGGTTGCAATGCAAAGACAGAATGATAAGGAAGATAGTCAGATACCCTTTATATGGGATGCCAGCAACAACCTGCTCACCAATCCACAGGACATTAAAGGTAGATGGAAGGAGTACTTCTAGCAGCTTCTGAATGAAGAAACCCCACAGAAGCTGTGCTGCCTGAGACACAGCCTATGATGAAAGTATTGGAGGAGCCTGCATAGAAGAAGTAAGAGCAGCAATAAGGAAAATGAAGTCAGGGAAAGCAGCAGGCTTAGATCATTTAGAGGCAGATGTGGTCATGATATTGGGTGGGTTAGAGGAGAAATGGCTCCAGAGGGATTCATAGCACTATCAAGCACTATCAAGAGCTAGGCTTATCCCAGATGATTGAAGAACAAGCATACTAGTGCCAGTGTACAGGAGCAAAGGGGACACTTTGGGCAGTATAAAGGCATCACACTCCTGTCACACGGTATGAAAGTCATGGAGAGAATGATCGATAAATTAATATGTTGAGTTGTAGAAAGTAAAATTGTAGATTAGCAGTTCAGATTTAGATCAGGATACAGTATAACTGACCTGATGTTTGCAGTGAAGCATAGTTCAGCAGAAACTAGAAATGATGAAAGAGTTCAACTGTGCATTCCTAGGCATGAGAAAAAGCATGTGACAAGGTTCCAAGAAAGCTGATTTGGGTAGTCCTTGGATGGTTTGAAGTCCCAGAAACATTAGTACAAGGAAACTATAGCACAAGTACTAACTGTAGAGTACAACTGACCACAGATACCAAAATACAAAGCAGATTTATTACTCTGACGTCTCGGATGAAAAAAGCTTTCAAGGAGTAAAAAACATCGCAAATAAGTATGCTTAAATACTAACAGTTATAAAACAATCAAACAATTAAACAATTTAAATTAATAACCGTTCCATAATAGTAATAATATAGGTTTACAAGGTACTATTTTGGAAAAAATAAATGTTTCAGTATATGACATGAATAATTAAAAAAAAATGCTTCTGTTTAAAGAAGCATTATATATTTTGAAGTTTGACACTTTGTATCCTCATGGTTTAAATGAAGAGCTAAATTGGAGATTATTAATTTAAATTGTTTAATTGTTTGATTGTTTTATAACTGTTAGTATTTAAGCATACTTGTTTGCAATGTTTTTTACTCCTTGAAGGCTTTTTTCAGCCGAGACGTCAGAGTAATAAATCTGCTTTGTATTTTGGTATCTGTGGTCAGTTGTACTCTACTTGTTGCCTTGGTTTTGTGGTGAAACAAGTACAAGCTGTGCTTGGGCTCACAGAGATGTTCCCAGTGGAAGTGAGTGTGCATCAGGATTCAGCTCTGAGCCTACTACTGTTCACATGGTGGTAAAATAAGATGGCAGAGTGATTCAAAAATGTTTAAATGGCATGCAACTGTGTTGGGTCCGCTTTGTATTTGAACTCAGTGATATGCCCATGTTCAGATGGAGCACATTGTGCAATTATGGAAGGGCTGACCCAGTTATAGTAAATGTCTATCTACAGAAGGCTCTCACTGCAACTGCCTTGCCCAACATGCAGAAACAGCATCCCAAGAGGCACCATGTCATCCAACCGCACTTAACATTTTATGGATTCCATGACACCAATATTATAGACCAGTATTGTGTTGTTACAGACACCAAACAACAAATAGTGGATGTATGTTAGCCTTACCTAAAGCCCAGGGGGAAGCATGGAGTAACTATCCTAGTGGATACAAAGTACATGTGCTTAACATATAATAACTATATAATAGTTAATACATATATTGACATGCTTTAGCATATGGGGTAGTATATGTGGTTCCCATAAACTCCAGAGGAGATAGTCAACACCATGTGGAAATTCTATGATTAGAGGCCACTTACGTGAGGTACTACTGGCTATAGACTGTACCCACATTGAAATAAAGATCCACTGTGGTGCACTGGGAAGGTGTAAAGGTTATCACTGCATCAACTCCCAAGTGGTCTAGAATGAACAAGGAATGATCTATAATGTGTGTACGTGTCGCCTAGGCAGTTTTCTTAACTCCTACATATGGCACTCATGTGACCTGTATCAACAGTGACTTCCCACAGGGGCATCCTATTGGTGATGAAAGATATGCCTTGGAATCATGGCTCAAGGCACCCATCAGAAATCCGTGCAATCAAATACAGTAGGGATACACAAATGTGCACTACTGCATACAAAAAAAAATTATAGAGTATGTGTTTGAGCTGTAGAAGCCACACCTTTGTTTCAGGATTCATCCAATGGTGCCCTGCAGTATGATCCTGCTACATGTGCCAAAGTACTGTATGTGCAATGTTACACAATATTATACCTAGGTAGTAGTTGTAGCAGGATGCCATCTTGCAAAGGCAGCACTTCCCCAGCACACAGAGGAAGCTAAGACAGACAAGTAGGAAGTGGCAGCAGCAGGGGATGATCATGCCAGATGGAGGTGGGCACAGTGTGCCATGACACTAGCAAAGAGACAATAGACTGCACATAGTTTTATAACATAACTATATAAAGAGGTTAAGTAGACACTACAGTAAAAAGGATGCATGCAAAAACAGCAGACTCTACATAGCCATGCATTGGGTAATTATATTGTGTATCAGGCATTGGCAACCCCAGTAACAATTTACAAACAGCAGGGCATGTTTATCATTTGCATAGGCGGAGAAGGGAGTACAGGAGTAAATGTCCTTTACAAGGAAGGTTGTTAGTGTGAGTGCTGATGTGTATAAAAAGAAAAAAGTGCTTTTATGAGAAGCGTCAGAAGCAGTATGGTGGGGGTAATGGTGAGAAGAGACAGAATCTATAGATGCATGCGTACCTCTCAACAGTCCATATTTTTGCAGAATGTACAGATTTATGCCTCAAAATTTTAGTCTGTTCCTTATAAAATGTATGGTTTTCTGGCAAATCACTGGGATGATCTGAGGAATTAAATCACTAAATAATGGCATACATTTGAGTTTCAGACTTCATATTCTTCAGAAAATGCATTTTAATACAAACCCTGTTATTAAAGTTACTTTCTAAGTTTATAAGAGCAATATTTAAAATCTGTACCTATGCTTGGGCCTTTGTCCCCCATTATGTCAGGCTTTGTCCAGATTTCTTGTGCTAAGAGGTTGAAAGATATGGATGCATATGATGTGCTTGGAACTGTGGTGGTGTGTGTGTGTGTGTGTGTGTGTGTGTGTGTGTGTGTGTGTGTGTGTGTGTGTGTGTGTGTGTGTGTGTGTGTGTGTGATTAAGTCTACCTAATGAATCACTGATATGGGACATGTAGTTCTGTAAGTCAGCATGTGCACTCTGGATCACCTTTGCTATCTCTACCATTGCTATACTGGCACTAACCTATGCCTCCACAATAGCCTTGTATATACATTGGGTTGCAGTCACTGAAACATCGACCTCAGGAAGAGGGCTGTAACCGTATCGCTGGCAAGCACCATTACCAGCCCCCCTGTATGGATCTCCTTTTCCACATGTGCTAGGGGAAAATGCAGATATCTGTGTCTTGGAAACCAGCATACTTTCTTGATTTATAGTAATCCTATCAACCTGTCCTCTCTCAAATGTTTATGTATCCTGGGTATCTGCAGGCACAGAGACTAGCCATGACCCTTGTAGGGATACAGTGGTCATACTATTTGTGTCAAACACACACTCTGCACCCCCCTGACTGTGCCTGCACATCCCCGCCAAAAAAAAAAAAAACTTATTATTATTTCTTTGTTTTAGACTCTTAGACTTTTGTATTTCTCTCTGTTTGCTCCTATCATAGTTGTACATAATAACTAACCTTGTTTTATTAATTCTAATCATGTATTGCTTATTGCTGTATAACCATCTAATATTCCATTGGAGCTTTTCTCCCCGGGCCTCTACTGAAAATGGACATATATCCAGTTAGACTAGCCCAGTCAACAAATGTAAAATAAAATAAATAAATCATTATCATGGGCTACAGATACTCTAGCATCAGATGGAGGGTTTCTTCAAACCTGTCCTTTTTCTGCTTCCAGTCAGCAAATGTGTAACATTCACCTTATATGTGTTTCCTGGTCACTTTCAGTGTGATTTCTTCTATGGCTTACCTTGTTAAGGAAGTGCTGTAGAGGGAGTGATTGCATTGAGTTGGAGGTTCATATCCTCCGAGGGTTATTTTTTTTTAATTGACATATGCATTATAGCACAGATACACTGATAAAACTCAGAGGTTTAGGATGATACATCTTGCTGCTTTTGTATATCTCACCTTTCCTGTCTGTGTTTCATATTTCCTAAGTTCAAATACTATCTATACTTATGTGTATGTCTCATACCTTCTTCCATGAGTGCTGGGGGCAGATGCAGGCATCTGTCTTCTTGAGCCCACATACTTTCCTGGTTTATGGTGTCGTCATCAACCTGTGAATACAACAAAGCAAAAAATATTCAGTGAAAGTGTGCCCTGTATCAAAATTCCACATGTAACTGATATCTTTACAACTATAAACATGGTTATACTTTGTGTTGATGCCCATGTTGTATCCTCAGTGTAACGTTATACTATAAGTCACACATATGTAATGAAGGTTAGAGTGACTAAGAAGTATGCAGGACTTGCAGCTGATGATACAATGAAATAGGACTACATACCCTGGGCATCAACATTTGAAACTCTCGAGGGCCTGGCCAACTCTGCCCTAACATCCAGCACCACACCACTATGATAATCTGTGGAAGTGATACTGTCTTTATGAGAGGCCAGGAACACCTCTGTCCTGATAAAGAGGTGGTTCAGTCAATGGCCCATCACATGCGGTCCTACATTCCCATGCCATTTCTTCTTTTCTATGGGTGGCATCACAGATAATAACCATGGCTTTGTGGCACATCATTTCATAGCCACAGTCACTCACCACATTGACACTGATGACAATTTAATTCCAGGCACAGTCACAGTAGGGCTGATCAGCGGCATGGACATTAAAGAACCATCAGCCATGGAGATGGCAGGCCTGCAGCACTACCTCATTCTCAATATCTGCCAATATTGGCTTGTAGGTGGATGTGGATTGCTCACCACATGTAGCACCATTTCTCTGTATGCCTTGATTTTTAGGCATAGCTCTGTATGTACGGAAAACAGTGGAATTAACAGCCTTGGCCCCTCATGGGCCTTACACTACTTATATCATACTAGGCCATATAATATTCTGTAACTGTGTCCGACAATTAGATAACCATTGTGAAGAAACTGAAAATGCCATCATCTGTGTTAGCATGTCAGGCAGAAGATTTGTGCATATTCTCAGATTAATTTGTACTATATACCAGCATGCCTAATTGTGAAAATGCAAATAAGTTTTAAAATGTTGAGTATTTCCCTGTTTAAACAGAATTTTTAAAGAATCTATCACTGCTTTGATGCATTTCTAACTGCTCATGTTAGTGAGGGACATTCTAAAGTACAAACTGTGGACAATCAGCTGAACAGTGATTGATGTTATTAGAATGTTCCTAGTTGCTAAGAGATTATTTAAACAGCTGATTGGCAGAAAAATATATATATTTTTTACAGCTGTTATATTCTGAAATTAGACAGTTGAGACTGCAGTTTATCAACTACTGAGCAGTCAGTGGACACCAAGAAAAGAGAACTCACCAAGAAAACTGTAAACTTGTCTAGGCGTTGATATTATATCTTAGAGTATATCAGGGACAGTATTCTTTAGTTAGATCAGGAAAGCTTAGTTATTAAGATAGAGGTTTTACAGAATAATGGACTCCTATCCTGCAGTTTGATTTTACATTTCTGGTGATTGAATTCTGGTGTTTATTGAGAGTTGTTGATTTACAATCTTGTAAATCATTTTAGTTATTATTAAATGTTCTTCATTACTTTATATTATGGCTGGAAACCAGTGTTTTTTCTTTAGAGATTAGAAAGTGTTTCTACCTGTTTGATACTCCCCAGGTCACCTTGAAGGCCTGGCTGTTCTGGTCATAGCTATCATTTATTTTGATAATTAATTTTTATAATTGGACATACCTTTAGAAGGGCATGGGAACACTCTGATTGGTGGCAGCTTTACTGTATTATTTTGGGAAAGAGACACAGCTGGAAATCTTTGTCAGGCTTTCCCAGAAGTGTTTGAATGTGTGAGATTTAAATTAACTCTGAGTGTGATTGTATCAGAGGTCTTAAACTGGGACACATTGCTCTGAAGTGTGTAATAAGAAAATACATTTGGGTGTGTGATGTCCCTGCACTGGCCCAGTAATCAAGGAGCCTCAGTCCTCACCACTAGCACCAGTGAGGGACATACACATTGGGGGGATGACAAGTACACACACACAGTAAAGTACAATTTCCCTTAAGAGCACAGAGAGATCACAGTCAGTCTGGGGCTGGTTTCTCCCTCTTTCTCTAGACCTCGAATAAAACTCTCCACTGGCACAGCTATAGGGTTAAGATCTCAGCCGAGTGGCCAAGCTAAGACCTCCAGCACCCTCTCTGTCCAACCAGTGCTTCGTGTCCCTACCCAAGCAGCTGACACACACACACACACACACACACACACACACACACACACACACACACACGCACACACGCACACACACACACACACACACACACACACACACACACACACACACACACACACACACACACACACACACACACACACTTTGAGATTTGACTTATATACAAACCCACAGATACTCCTGGGGAAGGCTGGCACAGGTTTACTGGCTATGCCCCCTTCTGTCCAGACTATAAGATAGTTATCACTGCCATCAGCCAGCTCTTATCAACTACTTTTAAAGCCCTTATGTACCTAATCTTACTGAGTAATGTTACTATTATCCAAATGGTAAGTGTGACCAAGACTTGCAAGGCTATTGGAGTGGCCTATACAGTGTCACCAAATATGTATGCAAGTGCTACAAGATCTGTAAACAAACCAGCCACAATTAAAAGGTTTAAATATATTTAATAATAAATAATAAAAGAACAAGACAATATTCAGTAACTCAGCATAGTGACTACAGAGTTCAGAATCACAGGAAATATTTTAAAATAACATAGCAGGGCAGTCTCAAATAAATACAGAAAGCATCTAAACTAATCTTTAATATATTCTTATCTATATCTAAGAGAGATTACTGTACTCTGGTTATTTACTATTAGCAAGGCAAGTGCTGATGAGAGGATGTTTCCAGGTCCAATAAATACAAAATGCACAGATGCACTCCCTGAGTTAGTTCTTAAATTAATAATACACATTACTGCTAGGTTAGCTGGTATGACATCACTCTTTGTCATGTGCCTTCAGTTCTCAGGCTAACAGAAACTTAAAATGTAACATTTCTCTGTGAAACATTCCTATCTCTCAAATCTGCAGCTGCTAGGAAGTCACATAGCAATAAAAACACTTTACATTTGAAACCTAGTAATTATTTCTGTTTCAAGACAATAGGAAAAATGTCTAGCTCTAGACATCCTGTCTCCTTACTGCATTAACTAACCTCCTATAGCACATTGTAAAACACTTTACTTTTCAACTTATTTTCTTGAAGCTTTGCAAGTTAACTCTGTATGTTTCAGCTTCTACCATTAAAACATATATTTGCACAGGTATATAGTTTACATCCATTTCTGTTCTTTTCCAGTAGGGTACACTGTGATTACATTCTTGAAGCTCAGTACATAACATGCAGTTCTCTTACATTTGTAAGACAAGCATATGAATCATATGACTATTCACAAATGACATATGATTATTTACATAATTCCAGACAGCTGGGCTGGGAGTGTCACATTTCTATACAAATCATATTAATATTTGCAAGTGACATACAATTATTTACAAAATTTCAAATAGCTGGACTGGCAGTATTGCCTGGTGTCACAGGGCAGACAGAGGTATATAGTCAAGTCCCAGGAAAATAGAGCATGTTCCATTTGTGCTCTTAGGGGAAAATTGTGAAATATTACTTCTGTTTAAGTGACAGTCTCATATTGGAGTCAGTAGTAAGGACTGAAGCTCCTTAGTTACTGACCTAGGATAGTAAGGGACATCATTTAATTGTTGGCAGTCCGGTGAGGTATTGGCCAGACATCACTGTCGTATCCACAATTTTTAATTAAATATCAGGCATGTATGTGTACTGAGCACATATTCCTCACAAAACAAGCTGAGAAGTGCAAATAAACAAGAACACTTGACCATTACAGTAGCAGTGTTGCAAAGGTTGTGGCTAATGATATGTGCAAGGCACACAATGCTCAGGGATGTGTCTCCCATCTTCCTTAACAATCCTGCAGTCTGCTGCATTCAGTACACTTGCCAGGTACCCCTTAAGATACTTTTGGCTAGCACATATAAAAAGTACTGAGAAACTGACATCTCTCATAGGCATCAGGATAAAGATCAGTCAAAAGTCACCATTGTAAAAAATAATGGATTTGTAAGAACAACTTACTGGGCAAAAAACACATTTTCATTGGAGCCCTAGAAAGAAAAGCTCCACTAAAAAATATATACAATACCATACATTAATAAAAAAAAAATCACATAGGATAGCAGTTGTGGTTCAGAAGCATGGGATTATGTAAAAACTTCCAAAGAAGTGCATGAACATAAGTCAAATCCTGTAATATTGCGATGAATCTACATTGACATGCATTGGATAAACACAAGTTACAGTACAATACAGTAGTAGATATTTGTGAAAATGTTGGGTATATAAGCAGATAATCTAGTTTGAAAATGTATAACTTTCACCTGCTATATGCTTCCCTAACACATTCGGTGGGATTTCATCTATAGCACACCTTGTTAATGCAGTGCTTGGCAGAACATCATTGAAAAAGTAATATGTTTAAATCACTTAAGGCCTGCCTTTTTTTCTGTTTCCAGTCTGCAAATGTGTAACATTCACCTTATAGGTTAATAGGTTCATAGGAGATTATTAGGCTAATGGCTTAACAGCCCTTACAAGCCTAGCCAATATAACCTGATTTTATCCAATAAATGGCCCCTAGGGGAATAGAATGAAATAGATCTGTGTCTATGCATTAAGTATCATACAGACTGCCATGTCCATAAAGGACATAGGCACTACCTCAGGTGTGAATTTGTGATTCCCTATCAATTAATCCAAACTGCGTTTGAAGAGGACCAGGGAAGGGCTTTGCTTAATGTGAATTGAAAGCATGTTCCAAAGAAGGAGTAATCTCTGTGACACATATCTGTATCACTACAACTAGATACCTAGACTGAGTGACCCTCATGCTATTTGACTTGTGTATGTAAAAGCTCCATCAGGGCTGGATTTGTGAGTGCCTTGTAGGTCAGGCATAGGTCACCCCTTAATAGTCAGTAGGAGACACAGTAAAAGGATATAGCTTTAAGTCTATGCACAGAAGACATGTTGTCTACACCATGTATTTTCTTTGTGAGGAACCTCTGGTGTTGCTCCAGCTGCTGTAAGTTTCTAGTCGGTTACAGATGTTCAAATACTTCATATGTGTGCAGGTTACATGAACAAACGTCATTTTTGCGAATGGACTGTGCATTCGCAAATATAACGTTCGCTCATGTAAAGGGATTGCGGTACAGTGCGGTTAGGGAAATACATCCCTTACCTCAGTAGTGTGATCTCAGAGTTGGAATATTAAGTTGGGGGTGTGTGGGGGGGCACAGGGGGGCTTGCCCCCTGCACAAACGGGGTGTTAGGTTAGCTAGTTAGGGAGTTACGGGAAGGGTGGGATTGCTGTTAAGTGCTGAAAATGTCGTGATCGACATTTTCGGCATTAACAGCTATTTTGCAACATTAGGGACATTCGGTAATGTATACTTTCAGCAAAACACTTTGCTAATAAGTACACTTTTTTTTCAAATTTTGAGATTAGGATAGTAAACTGTCTAGTCAAGTACATGTCAAATGGCACATTGTACTCAATTACTGGTCTAATGTGGTCTGAGTACAGTGTAGGACTTTAATTTGCTTGGATCTGGATGCCATACCTTTACTTATAAGTTGGGTCACATAGAAGGACTTCCTCACCACTGTGAACATATGGCAGGCAAAGTTCAGGCTACTACCTATCTGTGTACCTAGATCTCGCACCTCTGGGTCTATTCTCAGGGATGTGCTATTGATGTTGTAATTTGCAGGGGTATTTGACTTCCTAAAGGGTATGATAATGCATTTTAGTCGCATTTAGTTTTAGGTCATGGTTTTGGCACCAGTCATTTGTCTGATCTGGATCCTCCTGAAGGATATCTTCATCACTGGGGATTCAGTAATTGCCCCTAGCTTGCAGTCATCTGCAAACTTTGTCATCCAAAGGCCTACCACATTAGCTTTGACTTCAGAGACGTATATTCTGAACAAGAGTGGTCCCAGCACTGAGCCCTGTGGCACAACACTGTCAACTGGCCTCTTGCTGGAACTGGATTCACCCACTTTAAGCAGATATGTCCTGTCTGTGAACCAACTGGCTATTCATCTGGTGATGCAGGGATTTATGCCCAGCTTTATGAGTTTATTTATAATACCTGAGTGGAGAATTGTGTCACATGCCTTAGCCAGGTCAAGGAAGGCAATATATACTATGTAGTCTCTCTCTTGCGCAAGCATTCCTACTCCCCACCTTACTCTATGCAGCCACATTCTCACTAACATCCAGGCCAATCTTCTGTCTAAACTGGAACTCACCTACAATAAAATTAATTGCAAGATTTGCCACCAACCTACCCTACCGCTCTCACCACTGCCTAGCCTTAAAAAACCTGCAGTGGCTTGAATTCCATCATCAAATCCTAATTCCACAGATTCTCCTGATTCATTCCATATTACATGAACCCTCCTCCTGTCCATCTCTCTTCCCTCATCCAACCCTATACTCCCAACAAGGCTCTCAGTAGCTCCAACAGTATCTACTACAAGTATATGCACCAAAACAAAAATACAGGTAAATTCCTCTATAGCTACTCAGTGGCTAATTCTTGGAATGAACTTCCTCTAAGTGTAAGACAGATCTCAAACCCAAACTCCTTTAAAGCAACTCTAAAAGATACTCTACGTCTGTCATGGACTTGTTTGTGCTATGACCCAACTTATTCAAGCCTCCTCCTCTAACACTACTTCATCATTCTTTTCTATAGAACTGAACATGTGTATGTACCTTTAAGAAGCATTTCCAGATGTAAGCATGTGCATATAAATAGTGAGCATGTGCAGGCAGAAGTGCCATTTTGAGAGAACAGCCAGAGTGTTAACATGTATGAGTGCAGTAGTCAGTCTATTTACAAGTTTATTTAAGTTTAAGTTCCAAAGCCTTATTCCTGATGTGTTTGTGTATAATAAAGCTGCTTTAACTGAACCCACAACCACTTGTCTGTTTTATCCTGACCAGATGAACGATATGGCGTCAGAACTGGGGTTACGAGACCATCTTCTTCAAGCCATGAGGTGCAGATTTGAAGGTGAAGGCAGACTGAGCTGGGTGAGTGAAATGGAGTTCAGACAAATAAAAAAGGCTAGAAATTAACACAAGGTAACCAAAATTTGCACAAATAATTTATTTGCCAAAGAAAATGAAATAGAACATTTGTAAGGCACAAAACACATTATTAATCAAATGAGTAGAACAGAACTTATTATTAATCAAATGAAAGGCACAAAATGCATTATTAATTAAATAAAATGTTCAAAACCACAATATTTGATAAAACTGGCAGAAATATTCACGTGGGGCTCAGAATTACCTTTGGTTTACATAACGAGCATGTTTAAAGTAAAATAGGCACAAGAAATTTATAATGAGCATGATAAAAGATTAAAAGGGCATAAAAAACAGAGAAAAATAAGCTTTAAAGGGCAAGGTGACTGCATGTTTTTCAGTAAAAGACTGTGTTTCGGCACAAACTACTATTTTGTATTGACCAAAGTCATTCAAAGCATAACTAGTTGTTCAAAGTATCTCAGAGTGTGCAAGGTATTTGCAGAGTGTGTGCTTTATTATGGTGCAATTATGTCAAAGAGTTTGCTGTGTGCAAAGTACAGTTATATTGCCAAGTGCAGTCAAAGTACAACCATTTCGAAAAGCTTCTTGTGCAGTGCACATTGAAAAGTTTCTTGTGCTGTGTGCATTCATTCACAGAGCACCTGCTGGAACTAATAATAGCTATGTGGTACCATCCACTGAAGTCCAAACAAAAACTCTTATTATTAGACTAAGTGCTGATTGTTCAAACATACTGTATCAAGGCTATGTTAATGGGGCAATTAATATGGTAAAACCACTTGGAGACAATGTAACTGGTGCCAATAGTATTGCTATTGGACAAAATTATGTTGATATTGATACATTAACTTGTAGTCAAATGAGAGGAAATGATGTTATTATACATAATATTACTGATGAATGTGCTGAAATTAACACTAGCCATGTGGCACTACCTTCTGAATTTCAGATAGAAACCTTTATTATTCCAGAAAGTATTGAGTCTTTGGATACACTGCACCAAAATTGTCAAAATATGAATTCTGTTAATGGATTGACCAATATGGATAATACAGTACCCCGTCCCTCCGTAGTCAACCTTTCTATGTACCAATTAACTGAAGCTGAACTATCTTTATCACATGGAATTAAGTTTATTCCCACAGCAACTGATGATGTAGTTAATGCTGGTACTGATTTGGGTCTGTTCTCTAGAAGTTTGAATTTAAAGAATATATATGGAAATAGTAATGATACTATGAATAATCATCTAAGGAGAACTAGCAGTTTTGTTCCAATAAGTGACCCTATCATCTCTATATTCAATGAATTATGTGAGAAACAAATACATGATTTATATACGAGGAATAATAGTCCTAAACATCATAATTTGACTCGATCAGAATGTGAAGCATTAAAATCACTACAAACTAACACAAAAATTATTATAAAAGAGGCTGATAAGGGAGGAGCAATAGTGATAATGGACATAGAACAGTATATACAATCCATGATGGATCTTCTTAGGGATGAGTCTATGTTTAAAGTCATTGGTAATAAGGAAATAGACAGTATGATTAGTAAAATAAATATGTCAATATACGACCTCCAAGTAATGAATGACGTAGACCTTGAGACTTTTCAATATTTGAGTGTGCCCTGTCCTACCATCCCCATACTTTGTGGACTTCCTAAGATCCATAAGTCTGTCGAGCAACCACCCATGAAACCCATTGCCTCAAGTGGTGGTTGGATTACAGAGCCTATATCTGTATACCTCCAAAATATACTAAAGGGCTATCTAAAATTTGTCCCTAGTTATATTAAAGATAGCGGTGATTTTTTATCTCAGCTTTACAAATGGTATGATAACATTACTAATCAGGACTTTTTCCTAGTGACATTAGATATAAAATCTTTATTTACTGTCATCCTCAACACCTATGGAGTTGATTGTGTCAGACAAATACTAGTTGAGCATGGTTTGGTTAATGGTAGAAGTTCTGAGACAATTTGTGAACTATTACATCTGGTTCTAGAAAACAATGTTTTTGTTTCCAATAAGCAAATTTACCATCAAGTTTCGAGCACTACTATGAGCACTGCTGTAGCAAATACCTATGCTAACTTGACTCTGAGCAGATGGGAAGAAAACTTTATATGTGGTGTAAGTAACCCCTATGCTAGGAATGTTTCATTCTATAAGCATTTTGTGGATGACATTTTCCTAGTTTGGCAGGGTACTATGTTGGATCTACAAACCTTTTATACATACTTGAATGAGACTGTTGAATTTCTTAAATTTGAGATGAGGTTCTCTGACAAATCCCTAAGTTTCTTGGATATACAGTTGATGCTTACAGATCATGGTTTACAAACTAGTGTCTATAAGAAGGATGTCCAAGTAAACAAATATCTCCATAAAAAAGTATGCACATCAGGAGAATCTCTAAGAGTATCTTAAAAAGTCAGTACTTAAGAGCCAGTCAACTTAGTACAGAGCTGGAGGTATGTAATGCTCAGATGCAGGAAATGACTGTAAGGTTTTTGGAGAAGGGATACAATATGACAGAAATAGAGACAGCTAGGAGGGATGCCCTGACACTAAGGGATTCTGTAGCCAAATCCTACTTTTCTGTTAAAGAGGATTCCAATACTGGCAGTATGAGTCCTGTAATGGACAATCCCTTAGATATCTCATGACATACAATAGAATGAGCAGAACAATTGAGAATGTTATAAGAAAAAATTTGTTTGTCCTGAAATCTATACCCGGTCATGAGAAATGGCTCCCAGACCAACCTATGTTTACCTATCATAATTGTAATAATTTGAAACAACTTTATGTTACAAAGATTTTTCTTTGAATAATACACAAGGAATTGAGTTTAAGAAATAAGACACTTTTCCATGTTACAATTGTTCATGTTGTACGAGTATTAATCAGTGCCCAGAATGTGTACATCCTATGAGTGGCAGGAGATTTATTTTTCACTGTATAGTGACATGTAATACCATTTATATATATCTTGCCACATGTAAGAAATGTTCAGGATTTTATGTGGGCAAATCAGTCAGACACCTGAGGGATAGAATTATTGAGCATAGATCAGAGATTAATAGGAATATACCTACTAACTTACTGGCTTGCCACATTTCTGCAATGGGTGCTGCTCATGAATTTGACTTCAGGGTCATATCTATTGTATACCCAGGTATTAGACATGGAGACCACGTTAATAATGTGGACATGAAAGAATATGAATGGATAGTGAGGCTTGAAGCAGATAAAGACCCGGGCTTAAATAAACAAGTTACACTAAAACCTATTCTAAAAAATAAACAAAGGAAAATTAGAAAAAATGAGAGGAAGATATGTATATACTTCTAATCCCTCTTATCACTGTTTCTGTACCTTTAAGAACTGGGTGTTCACCTTAATCAGTTAATGGCTGTGTCATGTGCTATTAGTATAAATGTTGCTTTTAACTTTTCTTTTGTGTAAGACACTGAGGAAGGATGTTTTTTATATCCAAAAGCTTTGTCATTTTTTAATAAATTTTATTTGGCTTGATGGTGTAGAGAGATGGTTAGAACAACACCAGAGAACATTTGATAATCTCAAGCAGCAAATTGCCAACCCACCTACATTAAGATACTATGATGTCCACAAGCCAGTAATTCTTTCCTGTGATGCTTCAAATTTCAGTCTTGGTGCAGTTATGCTTCAAGAAGGGAGACCTGTTGCCTATGCATCTAGAACTTTTACCCAAACTGAGATGCAGAATGCTCAAACTGAGAAGGAACTTTTGGCAATTGTGTTTGCATGTTCGAAGTTCCATGATTAAATTTATGGCCGAGCTATCCAGATCGAAACTGATCATCAGCCTCTAGTCACTATTTTAAAGAAGCCTGTGCATTCAGCTCCAGCAAGACTGCAAAGAATGATGCTCAGATTACATAAGTATAATTTCAGAATGATCTATACAAAAAGTAAACTTCTTTATCTGGCTGATACCTTATCCAGCTCACCCAGAAATACCACAGAACAGCTTTGTGCAGAGAATTTTGACTTTGATGTCACTGAAGTGCATAATTTTTCTAGCACAAGACTTGATGAGCTAAGAGATCATACAAAGACTGATCCAGTTTTGCAAAATCTCAACCACTTCATCACTGTAGGATGGCCATCAAAGCAATCTAGCGTACCGCCAGAAGTGCAACATTACTTTCCATACAGAGATGAGATGCTGATGGAAGATGGTATCATTTTCAAAGGTCCCAAAGTTGTTGTTTCTACTTCCTTACAACATAGATACAATCAGATTTTGCATCATGGTCATTCAAGTTCCGATTCTACCAAAGGAAGGTGAGAGGACTAGTATTTTGGCCTTCTTTATCAAAAGACATTGATAAAGTGCTTTCTTTCTGTTCAGTATGCAACAGTACTAAGCCACATTTGCAAAAAGAGCCACTTCAGCTAAGCAAAATTCCTGAACAAGCTTGGTCAACAGTAGCCACTGACATATTTGAGTGGAGCAATCAACATTACTTAGTATTGGTAGACTCTTAATCGAACTGGTTTGAAATCAATTTGCTACCTAACTTGATGTCCAGTGCTGTTATTACTGAGATGAAATATAATTTCTCAGTCAATGGTAGTCCACACAAAGTTATTTCTTTGAATGGTACCCAGTTTACCAGTCAATTGTTTCAGAGATTTGCAAAAGAGTGGGACTTTATCCATGTTACTAGCAGTCTTGAACACCCACAGTCAAACGGCCATCTTGCTGAACGTTCAGTACAGAGTGCAAAGCAATTACTAGAGGGATCAAAGCATGACAAGACCGATATTTTCCTGAATTTACTTAATCTGAGAAATATACCCCCTGACAATCTACTTGGCTTGCCTACTCAAAGTCTTCTATCCAGGCAAACCAGAACGACCTTGCCTATCAGTTCTAGTTTGTTGGTGCTTAATGCTAAAAACAACAAGGCAATCAAAGCCCAACTTTTTAAGAAACATTCTTCTCAGAAGTCCAGCTATGATAAAATGAACAGATTTCTTCATCCATTAAAAGAAGGAGAGACAGTGAGGATGCAAACGGCAAAAGGCTTTGATCAAATTGGTCAAGTGAGAGGTATATGTGCCGAGCCGATATATATATATATATATATATATATATATATATATATATATATATATATATATATATATATACAAGAGAAACCACGGGTATCTTTCTCCTGTATCAGAAATGATATCGCAGCATCGTACCTGTGTTACAGACTCTAGAGCTCAGAGCAACTCTGACAATGTTCATAGCAAAGAACATGTCTCAGTATCCATTCCCATTCCTGATGATGTCCCAGATGTCCCCAAGGTTGAATATTCCCTGAAGACAGCCCCATTGCTACATCCAATTCTGACTTTTATGTTACATGATCAGGTTGTATTTCTAGACCTAGTGTAAAATACACAGAAACCTGGACATGATTGTTTTATATGTGTCTTATTTTGTATGACTGCATGTCAAAGAATTTGTTCTGTATAATCGCATGTCAAAAAATCATTTCTGTAAATTGCATATCACTGAATACTATCATTTAGTATATGATTCATTTCTCAAAGAGGGAGGATGTAGATCAGAGTGTGTGTATGTACCTTTAAGAAGCATTTCCAGATGTAAGCATGTGCATATAAATAGTGAGCATGTGCAGGCAGAAGTGCCATTTTGAGAGAACAGCCAGTGTGTTAACATGTATGAGTGTGGTAGTCAATCTGTTTATAAGTTTATTTAAGTTTAAGTTATAAAACCTCATTCATGATGTGTTTGTGTGTAATAAAGCTGCTTGAACTGAACCTATAACCACTTGTCTGTTTTATTCTGACCAGATGAGTGACAATTTCTACCTCCATTGTCTCTGCCTCTACTACAAAAAGCCTACAACTAGACTAGTTCTTACAGCATCCAGAGTTGCAGTCCTTCAGAAATTGGTTTTACAAGTTTATTCTCTTATATTTTTATATTTAGACTTGTAATTGTTCCTGTTTTGACTTGTAAACTTGCCAAAATCTTATGCACACTGCTTAATATGGAATAAACTCTGTACTTTAAGATGTACAATATTAGTGACCTTTTCTAGCATTTTGTAGCTTGTTGCTAGCACTCCTTCTACCTTTTTGATATATTGTAAGTGTTTAAATACTATGTTTAGCCTTAAAACTCTGTTACTTTTATCACATTTGTTAATTGTGCTATTTTTGGAGCTTTTCTTCTCAGGTCTCCATTGAAAAGGGGCAACTTGCCCCATTGGACTAACCCGGTTAACAAATGTCAAATAAAATAAATAATAAAAATAAATAAATAAATGTACTGTTTTACCCTCATTCATGGCTTTAGTGACTTTCTCAAAGAATTCCACCAGATTTGGTAGGCATAACCTGACCTTGGTAAAGCCAAATTGGGTCGGGTCCTTTGTTCGGAGGTTTCCTATGCCATTATTTATCAGGTCCATGGTTATTCTTTTCATGACCTTACATATAAGACTAGTCAAACTTATGGGTCTGTAATGTCCTGGGTCAGTAGTTGGTCCCCCTTTATGCAGAGGGATGATTGTTGCTGTCCTCCACTCTACTGGAAAAAAGACAGTCCACAGACTACGGTTAAATAGCGATACTAATGGGCCTGCTAAGTTCTGATTTAAGCTGCTTAAGAGGCAACCTGGTTTATCATCAGGCCCCACTGAAGCCATGTTTTTAGTGATAGAGCAACCTGTTCTTTGGTGATAATTGGCAGTGGAGTGGTGGAGGGTATTTCTTGGGGAAGAAATGGGGGTGATGGGGAGGCGAAATTTGAGAGGAATTTGTCACCCAGCAGATTTGCTATATCTTCTGGCTGAGTATAGATGATGCCATCTACAGCTAATTTTGCACATTGCTGAGTATTGCCCTTAAGACTGTGGACATAACTGAAAAATACCTAATGGTTATCCTTAACTTTGGAGGCTATTTTTACCTCAAAGTCTGTTTTCAGAGACTTGATTAATTCCCTGATTCACTTGTTTAGATGACTAAGGAACGTTTTGCTCTGTTGTGCACATTTCCTCTTACTTTTCATCAGGATTTTCTTTCTTTTGTTGTACTAATACCAGGGGACACCAGGATGGCTTGTTTTTGCAGTCTGATCTGGGTTTATTTCAGTCTTGTACTGCCTTTTCTAGGCAGTTGTTTATATGGTCATACAGGGTCTCTGTGTCCTCCTCCTCACAGGTTTCTGTGTTTCCTAGATTTGAGGGAGCTGGAAACTAGCTATGCCATCCTTTTGTAGGGGGTAATTTACCTTAGAGAAGTTCTTAAAGTTTTTGGGGTTAGGTGGGGGACTAGTTTTACCTTTATTTTAGGGAGACCGCTTTGCGATCTGATCTTACCAGTGAGAACATCACACTTGGCGGGGTGCAGCACTCTCCCATATTTTGTGAGTACTAGATCTAGGATATTAGTTCTCCTAGTGGGAGTGCAGACTAGCTGCTCTGGGGCATTTCAATTTACTTAGTCAATAAATCTTTGGGCCTGCATGTTAGTGGTTGTGCATGCCTCCCAATTAATGCTAAGGTAGTTAAAATCACCCATGAGTATGGTTTTGGGGTGGATTGTGAGTGATTCCAGTTACTTCAGGTATGATATATGGGTTTTCTGGTTCATGGTGGGGGACCTGTAGCTAGCAGGAATATGGTAATGGATTTTTCCTATGGTTAGTTGGACATGGAGTAACTCAAACATATCGTATTATTTGACAAGCCTTGAGGTATGCTTATTCTTTATGTAGATAGATACTCCTCTGCCTTTTTCTCTTTCATGTTCAGTGGGTGATTGGAATGTATGAAAGGTGTTATAACCATGCACTGCTGGAGTGCTTTTCATGGCTTTGAACCATGTTTCAGTAACTGCACAGACATCAGCATTCTTCAGGGTGAGGACTGCTTCCAGGGAGTACAGTTTTGTATTGAGACTACTAGTACTGAGTAGTAACACTTTTAACTTGTCCTGAGTAGCTTTTGTTATGTTGGAAGGTTTGTTTGTTTGGCAATGGCTAAAAAGGTAGTATGTGAGTGGCTAATGTTTTGGACAATATCCAAAAACCTAGAGGTAACAGGTGAAGACCATCCCTGGCAAAGCAGGATGGCCTGTCAACCATGTCCTCCAAGGCTGACAAGTATTGGACCCCTTTTGTAATGAGACCAGTAGTTAAACCAATTGTTAAAGTCAATTACTTTCTGCTGGTATTGTGGTATTATCCTTGGAGATGGTAGAATGCTGCTCAGTGCTAGGTTCATACCTGCTTGTGACATATTCAGAGAGCTCAATCATGTCTCTCTTTATATAGTCAAAGGAGGTACATCTCAGGTCATTCATGCCCATATGGACTATACATACATACATATATACATACATACAACTATTTCAAGCACAGGCCTTAATGCCTTTCTAGCCTGCCAGTATACCAAAAAGTGTTGTTCCCATAATAAGTGCCTAAGATGTTCTTAAAAATACCAAAACAAGTGCTTGCTTTGATGTAATTTGGGAGTCTGTTCCATGCATCAGCTGCTCTCTCAGAGAACCATTAGTACTCTTCTCAATCCTGAAGAACTTTCTGCATAGGGTATCCGATGATTCTCTACTACTTTTCTGTTCACAAAAAAATTATTTTTCAAAAAATAAGTAACATAATATCAAATGTTGTATAACTGAAATATAAATAATATAATGAATTCTTATGAAAAACAAATAAAATGAACTATGTATAATATTTACAAAGGCCCGAAAACAGAATTATAGATCAATATATGTGTATATATCTTTAAGAAGCTATCCAAGGTCTTGCACAATTGTATAAATAGTGAGCACATGCCAGCCTGACTGCCATTTTGTAGTAAGCAGTTGAGATGTAAACATGTATGTATGTAAGGTCTGCTCGTATTTTATGATGCTGCTATCCATCCTGATGTGTTTCTACATATTAAAGTATCTAAATGAAACCCACAGCCTTCTTGTTGTATGTGTTAGAGATGAATGAGTGACATGGTGTCAGAAGTGGGATGTCTAAAGGACATGGTGTTAGAAGAGGCATATCTAAAAGGACATAGTATAAGAAACGGAATGTCTAAATGTCAAGAAGTCAGAGCCAGCATATCCAAGGGGCATGAACGTAAAGGTGGCCTGGGTAAACGACTTAAGGTACTTGCTAGGAGCTGGTGGAATATACAGGAGTGGATCATTCCTAAACATGCAAAACAGGCCAAAAATTAATTTCAGGTATTAAAACTTCCTCAGCACTATTTCTTTCCACATAATATGAGATGAGGCATACAAAACATTTTAAATAACATTTGCATAAACAGATATGTACAATATTGATAAAAAATATTTGAATTACTACAGAAAATGCTTGAAATAAAGTCTAAATTGTATAAAATGAATAAAATAAGGGGAAATGACCACATTTTCGCAAGACATATCTATTTTTCGTGTTAAGCAAAAATATTCGAGTTATCAGAAGTGTATAAAGTGTTTGCATATTTGTGCACTGTTACAATAAAGCTGTTTCACAAAGTACAGCCATTACAAGACATATTTCACAAGTACAGCCATTACAGGGCATATCTCGCAAAGTACACCCATTACAAGGCATATTTTACAAAGTACAGCCATTACAGAGCATATTTCACTAAGTACAGTATTTTGAAGAGTTTATTGTGCACTTCAGTGTTGCTACAAGCTCACAAGACTGTTTATTCATACATAATTAAAAGGGCCATATTTTCAGTGTGTTTATGTATACTCTGTGGACATGGCAGACAGATTTCGAAAACCCAGTGCACTTGTGTTTGACAGCAATATTGCTGAGAATTGGAGAGTGTTTGGGCAAGAGTACAATGTTTTCATACAGGCTCCAGTTGGCATTTATTTTACTTAATTTAGCTGGGTCAGAAACCATAGAAAGGGAAAGCTCATTTGTATATACACCTGCTATCTACACTGGACAAAGGGAAAACTGTCATATTGTTATACAGGCTGAGTCAAGGGAGGACCCAGAGTGCTTAAAATGTAAATTTAGAGAAATGTGTAGCCCCAGACAAATATTACAATGGAAAGACACTTATTTTACACAAGGGATTAAAAACCTCATGAGACTTTTTCAGCATATATAACTGACCTGAGAAACAAGGCTAAAACGTGCAGATATGGTGACTTAACTGATGAGTTGATAATGGACAGAGTTGTGTGTGGTATTAAAGATGATGCTGTGAGAAAGATTTTGCTTTGTGACGTTGATTTAACTTTGAATAAGGCCACCGAGATTTGTTAGATGTATCAGCTCACAGAAAAGCACACAAATATGCTTACAAACTTGAGCAGCTGTAGAAGGCACAGTGATAAAGCTAATGTTGATAGTATGCAGCACATTATTAAAAGAAACAGGCCCAAGCACATGGCAGCTGCATCCCCTCCAGCAGCCACTGGTAAACCCCAGAATTTTCTAGCAAATTCCTGACTTCGTACAGTCTCAGTGAAGCATAAGAGGGAGTCAGCAAACTCAACGCGTGGTCCCCAACCTAGTTTCATTGCCAGCTGTTGTAATTGTGGTGGTAATCATGAATCTAAAAGGGAGAAATGTTTAGTTTTTGGTCAGCAATGCCACAAATGTAATAAATGGAATCATTTTGGAAGGTTTTGTAAATCAAAAAGCCCACATTCTTTTATTAAAAGGGAACATTTTAAGAAATGAGTTGATCAGTTTGTGACAAGCCTACTCTTTATGTTGATGGTGTGTCAGTGGTTCATGAAACAGTTAATGCAGTAGATTTAAGGGCAAAAAATTAAGTGTTTTGTACTATTCGAATAAATGACAAACCAACAGAGCTCAAAGTTGATACAGGTTCCAAGTGTAATGTTATGTTAGCAGAAACATTTGCTTGAGTTTGTCATGATGAAAGGCTTGATTTGGCAAGGTGTGTGAAACCTGTTGCTTATGGAGGCAAAGAAATTCATACTGATGGTTCAGTAGTGCTTTCATGTCACTGTTGGGAGAAGCTACAACTAAAGAGGCATGTCTAGTCATTATTAGGGCTCAGAGACAGTTTGAAAATGGGACTGGTTTTATTTTATAAGGAAGTCCATCATGTTAGCTTAAAAGACCACTACTTTAATTTTGCCCAGTACATTTTTTCTACCTATGCCGAACTGTTTGAAGGCAAACTAGGCAAACTTCCAGTTGAGTGTGTACTCCATAAAGTTAGACTCAGAGGTTAGTCCAGTTATCAGGCCAGCACATAAAGTTCCAATAGCCATGCAGGACAGAGTCAAAGCCGAGCTAGATAAAATGGTACGACAGGGTGGGATTTGTCCAGATGAAACTCCAACTGAATGGATATCTTCCATGGTGGTAGCTCATAAGAAAAGCTCAGATGACATCAGAATATGTAGTGACCCATGAGATTTGAACAAAGCATTAAAAAGCCCTCATCATCCAATGTGTACAGTCAAAGTCGCAGCCCTGATGCCTAATGCCACTATTTTTTTCTGTGTTAGATGCAAAGAGTTCATTTTGGCAAATTCAGCTTGACAAAAAATGATCATTGCTCACTACATTCAGTACTCTGTTTGGCAGGTACAGATTTTTTGAGAATGTCACTTGAGATAAATTCTGCAAGTGAAGTCTTTCAACATGCAATGGAGAAATTTTTTTCTGGGTATCCTTGTGCTATTATAGTAGACGATATACTTGTAGGAGGTTGTGATGAAGCCAAACATGACAGAAACCTCAGAAAAGATCTAGAAAGGGCACGTCAAGTGAATTTTGATCTCAATGCACAGAAATGCAAGTTCAAGGTACAAGAAGTTACTTGAATGTCATTTATTTACAAGTACATGCCTATGAACAGACCCTTCAAAACAAACAGCCATTCTTGAGATGCCAGCACCAGACAATGTTTAAGTACTGCAATGCTTTCTTGGCATGATTAACTACTTAGGAAAGTTCATTCCAGACTTGAGCCAACTTTCAGTACTTCTCAGACAGTTGACACATAAAGATGTATCCTGGTCTTGGTTAGAGCAACACCAAAGGGCATTTGAAGTCCTGAAACAGAGAATTGCTAGTTCACCAACACTAAGATGCTATGATGTTCACAGGCCAGTAATACTTTACTGTGATGCTTCAAAATTTGGTCTAGGAGCAGTCATTCTATAAGAGGATCAACCTGTTGTCTATGCATCTAGAACTCTTGCCAACATTAAGATGCAGCATGCCCAGATCAAGAAAGAGCTTTTGTCAGTTGTGTTTGCATGTTTGAAGTTTCATCATTATGTTTGGTAGACCTATCCAGATCAAAAGAGATCACCAACCATTAGTTACTGTCTTGAGAAAGCCTATGCATTCAGCTCCAGCCAGACTGTAATGTATGACGCTGAGATTGCAAAAGTATAATTTCAATCTTATCTATAAGAAAGGCAAACTTCTTTATCTTGCTGATACATTATCCAGATCACCCAGAAATACCACAGAACAGCACAAGAACCTTGATTCTGAAGTCACGGAAGTGAAACATTTTTCTTCCACATGTTTTGATGAGCTGAGGGATCATACAACCATGGATCCAGTTTTACAAAGGCTCAACCACTTTATCAATCACAGACGGCTGTCAAAGCAATCGAGCGTACCTCAAGAAGTGCAACCTTATTTTCCATAGAGAGATGAGATTTTGGCTGAAAAAGGTATCATTACGAAAGGTCCAAAAGTAATTGCTCCAAAGTCCTTCCAACCTGAGTACATTACAATCTTGCATCGTAGTCACCCGAGAGTTGATTCTACCAAAAGAAAGGAGAGAGACCTAGTATTTTGGCCTTCTGTGTCACAAAACATTGAGAGAGCACTTTTATCTTGTTCAGTGCATAATAGTACAAAGCCACATCAACAGAAGGAACCACTTTAGCTTAATCAAATTCCAGAACTACTTTGATCAACAATAGCCACCAACATTTCCGAGTGGAATGGTCAACATTATTTGGTTATTAGTAGACTCTCTTACTCCAGTTGGTTCGAGATTGACCTACTTCCCAACCTAGCTTTCAGTACTGCCATTACCAAGAAAGAAATGTCATTTTGGTGTATATGGTAGTCCACACAAAGTTATTTCTGACAATGGCACACAGTTTATAAACCAACAGTTCAAAAGATTTGTTGAAGAATGGGACTTTACTCATGTGACAAGTAGTCCAGAGTACCCGCAGTCAAATGGTTTGGCAGAATGCGCAGTTCAAAGTGCAAAGCAGTTACTAGAAAAGTCCAAATGAGATAATAGTGATGTTTTCCTGAATCTCTTGAATCTCATAAATGTTCCTTGTGATAAACATCTTGGTTCACCTGCTCAGAAACTTCTGTCGAGACAAATCAGAACCACATTATCAATCAGTAGTCAATTGTTGGTTCCATGTGCCAAGAATAACAGATCAGTGAAAGCCAATCTGTTGAAGAAATGCTTAATCCAGAAATCCTACTATGATAAGACCAGCAAACTGCTCAATCCATTACAAAAAGGAGAAGTGGTAAGGATGCAGATTTCCAAAGGTTTTGATCGGATTGTTGTCATGAAGAATATTGGAGCAGAGCTGAAACTGTACATTGTTGAATCAGAAGGAGTAACTTTTAGGTGGAATCGGAAGCATTTGAGACCAGTGTCTGAACCTATATCACAGCACATAGCCTGTGAGAAAGATTTTTTATCTCAGAATGAGTTGTCCATTGTTCCAGTTTCAGAGGACATTCCTTTTCCTTTGACAAATCCAGAAGTTCCTGATGCGAGTTGTGCACTGCAGACTGTCCCTGTTGCTAAACTTGGTCCAGATTGTTATGTTATGAGATATGGTCAAATCTCTAAATCCTGTCGCCGATACAAAGCAACTTGGACATGAACATTGTGTTTTGTTTCTAATGTATATATTAATGCATGTCTGTCTCTGATATTGTTTTCTATAAAGGGCAATCTTTTTAAGAGGGAGGATGTAGATCAATATATGTGTATATACCTTTAAGATGCTATCCAAGGGCTTGCACAAGTGTATACATACCAAGCACGTGCGAGCCTAACTGCCATTTTGTAGTAAGCAGTTGAGATGTAAGTATGCATGTATGTATGTAAGGTCTGTCTGTTAACTAGTCTCTTCGTATTTAATGAAGTTGCTATCCATCCTGATGTGTTTCTCTGTATTAAAGCATCTAAACAAAAAAAACGGCCTTCTTGTTATGCTTGTTAGAGACGAACGAGCAAGAAGAATGTTGAAAATAAAGCAACAAAATGTTCCTGTTTTTCATTATCAATTACAGACATTAGTAAAAGGGTTCTTCAAATACAAATGTATAAAAGAAATCACTTTAATCTAAGGATTGTTGATGAATAAGTCAGGGTGAATTCTTAGTTCTTTGACTTTAGTCTCTCTGACTACTGTTTTCTTTAAAAACAAAAGAAAGTCTTCAAATGACGGGGGAGTAGATATTTTCCAATGCATTACAAAGAAATGGAAAATATCTACTTTTTTGACAATCTGAAACATTCCCAGAAGTAGTTGTCTCTAAATGCCCTATACGCCTTTATAAGATCTCTTAAATATCTATATGAGACACTGTACAAGTTCAAATATTTTTAGTCTTTCATAATAACTTTAATTTTCACATCCTTGGGTGTCCTTGGTATATTTGGGTCTATATTAGAGTGCCAGAAGCTGTTTGCAGTGAATACGGCAACAATGAACAAGAAACTGTGAAATTCCAAATGTACAGATCACCGATTTTTTCCTAGGGAAAAAAATCGGTGTACCAACCAAACACAACAAACCACCTAAATCATTACAAAGTGGGGGGAGTTCACCCCCCACAGCCCATGATGTGGGAAGCTGTGCCCCCCACCCCCCTAACTAAATATACCAACTCCGAGATCGCACTAGAGTGAGGAAAAGGGCAATTTCATGGCCACGGTCAAGCGATTTTTTTTCCCCTAGGAAAAAATCTGTGACCTGGCCATTCACGTTAGTGAGATTTCACAGTTTATTGTTTGGTGTTGCCGTATTCACTGGAAACAGCTTTCAGCAAGATAATATAGACCCTTATATTTTAGTTGTATTCTTTCCAGTTTACTCGTGCTTGTTTTCTTATAAGGTTTCCATGTTTTTATTCCATACTCAAGTTTTGGTCTAATGTAATTAACAAACAATGACTTTATTATTTCTGATTTCCCAAACTTTATAAATCATTTTATGCAACCTATAGTTCTATAAATATCACAAACCATTTGGTTGATATGATTAGAAAAACTCAAAGCTGCACTACCCATATACCCATGTCCTTAAACGAGTCTACAGTTTCAATCATTATGTGCTGTATTAAATAGTCACCTTTCAATTTATGTCTCCTAAATCTCATATGCTTAGTTTTTGATGTATTTATCAGCATATTATTCTGCTGTGCCCAAATGGTCAATTTAATCAAGTTCTTTTGCAGACATGACCTATCTGTAACACATGTAATCAGCTTACCCAGTTTCAAGTTGTCTACATACAGACTGTAGAACAACTCAGATGAAAGAAAAGGACTGAAAGATACAATCTAAACAAGTAAGGGCCTAGGACAGAGTCCTGTGGGACATCCTGACTGTAACCAAGGATTTCACCTGTCCAGTTGCTGTATGATACTTGCCATGTCCTATTTGTAAACCATGCAGGTATCCATCTTATCAAGAGTACATCAATACTTAATTGTTCTAATTTACTGATCAGTGTTTTGTGTATGACTCTGACAAGTGCTGAAGTTAAATCTATATAAATTACATCACAGCATAATTTTTCATTCATAGTTGTTATTATATTGTTATAGAACATCATGTTACAGGTAGTGATATATCTGTTTTCAACATATTCATGCTGATATATGGTTTCAAGCCCCAATCTTTCCATTTCTGACAACAACTTATCCAATATTATCTTCTTCATTATTTTTCCACATCAAAGTAGACTTAAGGGCCTATATGACTCTGGGTTTGTCCTACTCCTTTATCCCTTAAAAACAGGTTTGATAAGCACGTCTCCAGTCTTGAGAAATCTCCCCATATTTATATGACTTATCTATATAAATAAAAATGTAAATGTTCGTTTGTTCAAAATCTTAAATCTCCGAAAGTTCTTCACCGATTGCTTTGAAATTTTCACACAATGTTGCATTCGAATACGTGCATGTTTTTATATACCTATTATTATATAGATGTCACACGTTGCATTTGAATATGCGTGTGTTTTTATATACCTACTATGAATTCTATATATTTGTATACAAATATGCAATTTTATATGTTTTTGTTATAACTTTCTTTCTTCTTTTTCAGTGCAATCGATCTGCCTTAGTTCATCCAAATAACGCCTTGCAGAAGATCAAACTTAGGTCGTCGTACTCGCGGAGCAGAATCAGTGCAACGAGTAATTGCAAATCAAACTGAGGAAAAACGGGCATCAGCGAACGAGTGAAACAGACAAAGAATGGCTCAAATATGTGCCGAGGAAGCAGCAGAGCGATGTGCAGCCAGACTTGAGGATGCACGGTTGCGAGCACAGCGATCGCGTTCTTCAGCTTTAGATCTGCTTCATTCTCAACAGAATGAATGCGACAGGCTGAGAGTGGCTGAAAGACATCAATGAGAAATTGCAGATCAGCGTCAAACACGACTCTGTGCTCAGCAATCATGCGATTACAATCGCCTTGCATTCCGGTACAACCCAGCTGATGATTATAGTTTGATCTGGCATGTTCTCATCGGCACTATGACTGAAGTGTGTCCTTATTGCAAGGCTCTGAAATTTAATGGAGAAATGAAAGGAATGTGTTGCGCCGCTGGAAAAATTAAACTGCCTCAACTTGGAGAACTGACAGAGCCATTAAAAACTTTGCTTGCCGGATATACCGCTGAATCAAAGCATTTCCTATCTAACATCAAGAAATACTACTCATGCTTCCAAATGACGTCGTTCGGCGCAGAAATCGTAACAGCTCAATTCATGCCAACTTTCAAAGTGAAAGAACAAATTTATCATAAAGTTGGCTCCCTGCTTCCGTTCCCAGATGGTCAACATAAATTCCTACAAATGTATTTCATTGGTAATGGCAATGATGAATTGAATGCATGCTGCGGAATTTATACTGGCATGCAAAGGTCCATCGTTTCCCAACTGCAAGAGCTTCTTCACGAAAAAAACAATTTAGTGCGTTTGTTCAAAACAGCAATTGACATGATGCCATCTGATACATGCAAGATTGTTATTCATGCTGACAAAACGCCTGCTGGAGAACATGTGTGAAGATTCAATGCTCCAACTATAGATGAAGTGGCAATTGTTATAGTCGGAGATCAATTCCAACCTAGAGATATTGTTCTTCATTGGAGAAATGATCAATTGACAACAGTTGCAGAAACTCATCGATGCTACGATGTCCTGCAATATCCAATCATTTTTTTGGATGGTGCTGATGGATATCACTTCAACGTTAAGATGATAAATCCAGTCAGTGGCGAAGAAACAAATATGAAATGCAGCGCAATGAACTATTATTCATACCGATTAATGATTCGAGAGAATGAAGACAATCACATTTTGAAATGCCATCAATTGTTTCACCAATACATCGTAGATATGTATGCAAAAATCGAAACAGATTTTTTGATATTCATCCGTTTGAATCAGACCAAGCTTCGCTCTGAAGAATACCTTCATTTGTGAGATGCAGTTGTAAATGACGGTAATACAACTAACATTGGAAGACTAATGATTTTGCCATCTTCATATACAGGCAGTCCACATCATATTCATGAGTACGCTCAAGATGCAATTGCATATGTTCGTCATTATGGGCGTCCAGAACTATTCATTACATTCACATGCAATCCAGCTTGGGACGATATACAACAGCTCTTACTTCCTGGGCAATCGCCGGTGGATAGGCATGACATCACAGCACATGTTGCGTGTTCTAGAGTCAGCAAACCAGATAATCTCTATATCTGCACAGACAATGGAACAACAAAAAATATTGTATACCCACAAGCATTGTGAAATTAAACATATTAGAAACGTGCGCTTTCTCTTTTCTTTCTTTTCCATTTAACCAGACTGAGCCACAGCAACATGTGGCCGGGTACAGCTAGTTAAATAATAGATATAATGGTACTGTAAATTCTTGAAATGTTCTCCGGTCATTATTACCATTTCTGTCTAATCACTGTGCTTTTTTGAATCCAGTTTGCATAGTTCTTTTTCAATATGATCTGATTTGATTTCAGTATTTGAGGTTACCTGGATGTCACTAGTAAAACTCATCGCCCCCTTTGGGAAACCAAACTGTTTTGCATAAGATTTTGTAGATATATCTATAATCTAGACACATTTTATAGATATATCTATAATCTAGACAAAATTTTAGAATCTATATACAGTTTATCGGTTTGTATGTCTTTACTCCATGTATGTATCTAGAAAATGGTTTCCTATTAAGCTCAACATCTTTATATAAAATGTCTTTATTTTTTTCTTGTTTTAGCTTGTTTGTTTCATTTTTTAAAGTTGTAGTTTAACCTCTTTTCCATTTCTTATATTTTTGTCTGTCACCTTAATCAGGTATCTTGTTACTATGGAATTAAGTCCATCTGATGTTGTATGCATAGATCCTCATGTTAAACATTTTTTTTGATGTTTTGCAATCAAACAATTTCACTTTTAAAACTTTCCGCATTCCTTCTGAAGTTTTTCCATTGAATGCATCACTCCAATTAGTTTTACAATGTGACACTTTTGCTTCCATATAATCTGTAATTAATCTTCTGTGCATTGGTTGATATTTCATTTTGGCAGAATTATCTAGCAACAAATTAACAATGACAGTGAAGTTCATAGATCAGTACTAGGCTAGTTGCTCTTTAGGACTATTTTAAGCCTAGCCAATAACCCTATGTGAGAATCAAACCCTGAACCTTGTGTTCTTAAGGTAAATACCTAAACCATTATGCCATCCTCCCACACAAAAAAAAAAATAAATAAATAAACAGCCTTTGCAAGTTTTAAACCCAGGACCCTGTACACTATAGTTACAGTAGTTATCCACTAAGCCATCACAGCAGCAGTAACCTTTATAACCCCATGATTACTGGGCATCAATGGTGGTTAAAACTTGACATGAAATAACACTAATTTTTTAGGAACACAAATGCCTGGTATGTTCCGTTTCCTGGTAGGTGTATCTGAAGCAATTGTTTTTCCTGAACATATGTCATGAACAATTTACTTGCTAATGTTTTTGAATCAACATTATTCCAGTCTGTTTCTAGTAAATTTAAGTACCCAGCCACTATTATTCTTCCCTCCTGTGTGGCATGCAAGAAATGTATGAATTCATGTAGGTCATCAGCACTTGACCTTGGTTGTGTATACACTCCAACAATTGTTATTATGTTCTAGGGTTGTCTTTATTTTCACAATTACTGAATCCATGTATTGATGTTATCATTGAACATGTAGTAATCACAGACCTCATAACTATCTTTAGTTATCTAGCTAGTAACAGTTGACTAACTATCATAACTACTTCCAGCTGATTTTTTGTTAGAATGTCTGTTACAGTAAAAACATTTATATCCTGACAGAACTGGTTTCCAGGCATCGTTCTTTAATCATGTTTCACAAACAATAACATCAGTCTTGTAGGAACGTATCAAATTTTTCAATAAAAAAAAAACGTATTATTAATGCTCCTAACATTAATAACCATCAGAGATGCATCAAATGTTACTATCTGTGAACTGTTAATTTTTCACCCTGGCAAAAATCCTGCCTTACAATTATCAAATATTGCAAAATATCTGCTGCAAAAATTCTCTTCCCTGATTTTGACAAATGCACACCATCCTGTCTGAACACATATGCCCAAACTTAGGCTCGGATGCTCTACACATTTCCATTTTTTTAAAAAAAGGACATTTTATTTCATGTAGGAATGTACCCCAAAAATATTTTCCTTCATGGTGACCTGACTCTTCTTTCTGAATGCGATTTGTGAAAAATGTGTCCTGTCACCTGTACAGGTTATGCTGTCCTAGAGGGCTGTAAGTTCTCTAATCAGAGAGTCCTTGCGGATGAAATCATTTGTACCAATGTGAATAAAAACAGATCCATACTTCCTTACATTAAAGCATTCTAAGGCTTGTCTCACATCTGGCTCCTGGCAAACATAACACTATTTGATGTTCATTATCTTCTCTACAAACGTAAGTAGCTGTTCCTCTAATAGTTGAATCTCCAAATGCATTTCATACTATTAATTAGGGGTAATTGACCTGAGTGCTTGCATGATCTGATGAATCCTGGTCCCTGACAGACAACTAACCGTAACCTTCTCCTTATCCAGTCTGGTAAGAGGGACATCAGTGTGTCTCACAATATAGTCTCCTATGACCAGAATATTAGGTTGTGGAGTGTTTCTCCTTATGGGCTTGGTAGATGAAACACAATGAGATGTGGTATTATGTGCTGTGATAGGAATCGTCTTGTTTGTGTGCATGCGGAGTGTCTGAGGACTGCCCTGACAGGCCTTTGAAGTTTAGATAAGTTACATGTGAGCACCTCTGCATATGTGGGTCTGTGGGTGTGGTGAGTGATGTGTGTGAGTAGCTGACAACCTGTTTGTTGCTTTGTGTGTCTGTATGTGAGAGTCTAACCTCCAGTGTTAATGTGTAACTAAACTTCTCACATACTGTATTTGTTCAAGAATTAAGTTGTCATCAGTGTACATAAGGCAATTGTTACATTGCCTCAGTATGCTGTATCCACCAAGCTGGATGCAGACATAGCAGGAAAGTGCCCATCTATGGTTGCAGGTTCTAATGTGTACTTAAAAATATAGGTGTGGAGGGTGTTTGTAACTGGATGATGAAGGGGTGCTTACTTGGTGTAATCTGCAGCTAACCTAATCAGCAATACTGCTCGGCACCAAACCAGATGTTCTCTGAGCAGCAGTAGATATGCAAAGAAATGCCACCTGCTTCCCTGCCAAGTTCAGTGTCACTGTTTCTATAGCCCACCTCATTAATACACTATTTGGTAGAATATCGCTGAGGAGGGTAACGGGCTCCAATATCCTGAGGCCTATATTTTTATGTTTCCAGTCTTCAGATGTGTAACATTTACCTGATATGTTCTTCCATGGATTCACTTTAGAAGCTCGAAATACTGAAATCTCGAATTTCAGTATCTCGAGCCCAAAAAGTGGAATCCACAAAACAACGCAAACTAAAAACCGGAGGTTTTGAATTTTGCGGTTTTACTACACACATACACACACACACACACACACACACACACACACACACACACACACACACACACACGCACACACACGCACACACACACACACACACACACACACACACACACACACACACACACACACACACACACACACACACACACACACACACCATCCACCACACAAGCACACACAATCACTCTACTACTCTACTACTGTGCCTCCCCACACCCCCCTTACTTAAATATTCTCACTCCGAGGTCGCAGTACATACAAACACACACAAAACACCACCACACAAGCTACTTTCTCTTTGCACACACACATCACAGTAACAAAACACACTGACACACACCACAGACCCTACCCAAACCCCTTAACACACACACACACTTACCTGAATACATGACCATAGCGGAACTTTCGAAGTGCGAAATTCAAAACCTCCGGTATTCGAGGTTTTAAATTTCGCTCTTCTAAACTTTCGCTATTATGTGGATTTGGCTTCTTGGGCTCGAAATACTGAAATTCTAGATTTCAGTATTTCGAACTTCTGAACGGAACCCACTTCCATGACTCTTTCAGTATGACTGCTTCTATGGCTCACTTTGATTATGTAGTGTTTGATAAAATATTACCAAGGAGGGTAATAGGCTCAATTGTCTTGAGACTTTTCCCTTTTCTGCTTCCAGTCAGTAAATGTGTAACATTCAACTGATATGTGTTTCCAGGAGACATTCACTGTGATTGCTTCTATGCTTTACCTTGTTAAGTAAGTGCTGCAGAGGTGGTAATTGAACTGAGGTGGTAGTCCAAATACCCTGAGGGTTAAAAAAGGTGTTTTTTTTTATGACATATACATTATAGTACAGATAGACAGATAAAACTCAAAGGTTTAGGATAGTACATCTTGCTACTTTTGAATATCTCACCTAACCTGTCTGTGTTTCACATACTTTAGATTGACACCTATGTATATGTCTCATGCCCTCTTCACCATTGCATTCTGCAACCTTGATTTGTAGTCTTCAGTTTATTTCGTTTGCCCTACTACCACGTATTCCTTCCACCCTTGGGCATGTTTACCTTATTTCCTTCCTTAAGGCATTTCTTTGCATATCTGTTGCGATAACTTAAAACAATAAATCAGCGCCTTAACATTACCTTCTGTCTGCATGTTTTCTCTATGAGTAATGTAATTACTTGTGCATGATCAATGTTAAATGTATTACTCTTTATGATCTGACCGCAAAACTCTTAACAGTTTTATTAAGTGTTGCTGGAAAAGAAAGCACAGATTAATGAACAAAGTCCACTGTTTAAGTCTACCTTCCTGGATTTCGGACAATGTAACATATGTTTCAATTCACTTTTTCACAGTTCACAGTTCTGTAATTCAGTACTTTAGAAAAGGGACAACATTAGAGATTAAATATGATTTAATATGAGACAAATTACTTTGAAATTAGCATAAAAAAACTCCTCCTTAAACTAAAGCCTTGCTCCTATACGCCTGATAATCTTCCTCCACCCTTCCTTAAGATAGCTGTAGACAGCATTGTCCTCCCATTTCCATTCTTATCAACAGGTCCATCCAAGAAGCCTATGTCCCCTCACTCTGGAAGAAAGCTTTTGTCACCCCTCTCCACAAAGGCGTCAATAGCACAGACACTACTAACTTTCGTCCTATAGCTATTCTCTCACCTCTCTCTTAAATCCTCGAACAATGCATTCATCACCAGCTCTTGCCATAACTAACACACAATCATCTTCTTACCCCAACACAACAAGGTTTCAAGCTGTAAAATGGAAAAATTCCACTTCATCCTTTCATAACAATCCCTCCGACGTCCCACAAGGCTCTATTCTCAGACACTTACTTTTCAATATTTTCATTAATAACTTTCAGAAATCCATAGATATTGCTACACTGATCCTGTATGCTGACGATTCCACAATCATCTGTACAGCAAACTCTCCCTCTGAACCCCATCAAAAAACCCAAACAACCTTCTCCAATACCAAAACGTGGATGCTAAACAACTTTCTTGCTCTCAGTGCTAACAAAACAAAAATCACGATATTATCTCATTTGAGAAATTTCACCATAGACAAAAGCTCCTTTAAAATAAAAAGCCACAATAGCACTCTAATCGATACTGTACCTCACACCAAACTACTCAGAGTCACCATTGATGGACATTTAAAATTCGATATCCACATCCAAAATAATATCAAAAAACCCCACCAAAACTAGGTATGCTGTATAGACAAAATCACTCCCTGATTTTGTATTTGTATTTTAAATTGTATATTTATGCCTTTGTATACTGTATATTGCATACTTTACTTATTTTATATTCCGTTAACTGCTTTGGGAGCTTTTCTCCACAGGCCTCCACTAAAAATGGGCTCTGCTTGGCCCAGTGGGCTTCCCTGGTCATCAAACTGGAAATGTTGTTGTATCTTTCGGCTTTTCCTGGTTAGGGGTCTCCACAGTGGAACTCCGGTCCGCTAATGATTGGCAATAGATTTTTATGTACTGACTTGCCAGGCCTGATGCACAATCTTCAACGAAGGTATGCCCATTCACGCATGTCTCCAAACAGAAGACGCTTTAGCTGAGAATCGAACAGGACAACGTCTTACTGTGAGTCGACAACGCTACTGCAGCACCACCATGGTCATCAAACTGGAAATAAACAATAAAAAAATAAATTACGCAAATGCAAGAATCTAATGTCTTTTTTGTTCAAGAAGAAAAGCAGTAAAACTGCCATTGATGCCTATAACAGAAATGTTAGCAATGCTTGATAACTAACAGACTGCAGCAGGTCACTGTTCATTTTATATCCTTTTTTTTCCATCTTGAATGTTTAGATATCCTTTTTCCTCTTGATCAATGTAAAGTTGCAAAACATGCTATCCTTGATAGATTATGTCCTGCATCACATTTCTTTGTTAGGATGCCATTTGCCTTGTCTCCTTACTGTCCATGGTCATTTTGTCCTTGTAAAAATGGTAGAAAAACAATTCTATTTTCATCAGCAAGAACTTCTGTTGTGTATCGTGGTTCACACTCAGTACTCTTGTTATACAAAATCAAAGTTACAATACAAAATAGAAGCTGGGAAGCCATACTTAACTTATATAAATCATATAAAATCTTTCAGTCATTGTTTACAACAGCTGCTTATACTTCACTCTGGCCATGAGTTGGTCTGCGGCTATCCTTCCACAGTAAACAGTGTTGGCTTGGCCATGACTGCATTTGCAATACTTGTTAATCTCCAGATTTGTATTATCTAAGCACTTGTGTTTTGAGAGCAGGAATTGCCTTTTTAATTGAATCAAAGAATATGTACTATTTTGATATGAGTTATTAACTTTGGCCATGTCACTGAAACTGGTACTGCCACATGAAGTACTCCCTCATCGCAACAATTGTTCAAATACACAACGAAGGGGATAGACCATTATGTGTCCCCAAAGCGAAATCCTTATTCCCTGCCACCTAATCTTAAATCATGGTCAATTTCTGCCTTTCTACTCATTGGTATGCCCCAATATACAATTGTCCTCACCACTTTATATAATAGCACATAGCTGTGCCAACTGCCCCTCTGTAGGGGACCTGCACACTCAGAGTACAGAAATTAGTGTCCAGTGTCTTAATTATCTGAAATGTGATTAGGCTAAATAACTGTAGTAAAGATTTTTTCAAATGGTTGCAACAGGGCTTACCATGTCAGATAGTTCAGATTTTTTTGTTTTTGTAAATAGTTGCAACAGGGCTTATCATATCAGATATTTCCTTGCCAGACTGAAGGTTTTGTGCAATAATCACTACATAAAACAATAAAGTAACAGCCACTGCCTTACCAAAACTAGATTGAGTAAGATTTCTATGAAAAGACTGGCATCATTCATTGACTAGACCATTAACTACTCAGAGGCGATCTCTGCCTTGCATACAAGGCAATCTCTGATGCTGCTTTATTGGAAATGCTGCATATCCATAAGTCAAATGGTACATGGGTTACTCACTCTAAAGACCTTAACCTGGTATGTGACATTAACAGAACCTGCTGGAGGGACAGATTTGTCACCCAGAGGTTACCACACCTTTGGAACAGACTCCCACTTCATGTCAAACAGAACACCTCATTGGCCCTCTTCAAACTCAGTCTGGATGATTGGATGGGTGACCATAAAGTCACCTTGGGGTTCAACCTGTCTCCATCTTGGACAGGGGCAATAGGTGCCGACCTTAGAAATAAGTGTAGAGCTTAGCTAGGCTTGTAAGGTCCAAGGGCCATTAGCCTATTAACTTCCTGTGATCCTATGATCATTGTTAAACAATTTTTAAAATATTTTTTTTAATTTCTGTTACCATAGATAAATAATTTTTTGTTTATATAAATTAGATTATTCAGTAATTACTAATACCTCCTGTATCCTATCCAGGTTCAGAGGATGCAGAAGCCTGTCCATGTAAGCACTGGATGTGAGTCAGAGAACTACTGCTGAGTAGGATGCTTGTTAGCCCATCACAGGGAACAAATATATTCAGGCACACATGCACCCCACAACAAACACACACACACACACACACACACACAGACGCACGCATGCACGCACGCACGCACACACACACACACACACACACACACACACACACACGCACACACACGCACACACACACACACACACACACACACACACACACACACACACACACACACACACACACACACACACACACACACACCGATATAAACATTTTGGGGCAGTTTAGAAGACACCAGTTCACCTAATGATATGTCTTTGGGATTTGGGAGGAAATTGACAATGGAGCATCCAATAAAAAAATTGTGTGGCATATGGTAGCCATACAAATTCCAAATAAAAACCATCCTGACCAATACCCAAAGCGGATATGTTTCACGCAGCAAAACTAACTGCTGCAACAGTGTGATACTTTATATTTTACCAAATAGAATAATGGAATTAAAGAATATTACACAGCTTAGGAACAGGAAAACTATCATAGCATTCAACAATGTTCACCTTGCACGATGATGAAACATCTTCGCAAATATGGTTCTTCTTCTTGAAATTATAGAATATTGTGATGAACTTTTAATGGATTTGTGGACTATAGATAATTTAATGATTTTTTTATTGTTTGCATTTGATCTCGAGATAAGGATTCTAGGTGTTAATAATGGCTGTGTATTGGCATGATCCCAAAAACTCTGAGGAGACAATATATCAGTGTGCAGTACATTGCTTTATAAGGAAGCTACAGTGCATCAAATGTAGATGATTATGATTGGGTCTCCACTGATAACCAGCTTATAATGTGTTTAAAACATAAATGCCAAGAAATTCACCATGACCATGAGTCATGGACAGTTTTTAAATATTGCTCTAATTCACTTAAAAGTTAATAGAACAGCAGGTTTTCAATTGTTATGCATTTTCTGAACATTAAGAAAAGTGAAACTGTATTTGTGGCATTTTTGACTGACTGCAATCCTTAGTGACAGAGCAAAATGTTTAGGGACAATTGAGAGACAAAGCAAGTTCCTAGCACAATACCCACTGTAACACCGATTGGGAGTGTAACAATTTGTACACACAACACTAAGTGGTATTATAGTATATAGTTACACTAGAGATGTGCTTTACAAGTTTTTTTCCCTGTTATTGGAGCATACTCAGGGCTGCAAAGAATGTCAATCAAACTTTAAAAGTTCAGTCTCACAGCACAGATGATCAACAGTATAATCGCTTACTTCAAACAGGAAGGAGAAATGAAAACATTTAAAATGCATAAGGTACATGGAAAATGCAAAAGGACAGAGACATATGGAAGATAATTTACTACATGCCTGATATGGACAGACTATTTAGATTAATTGTGTTCTTCTGCCATCAGTTAAAATATGAGCATTTTATCGCAGACAATCAAAGACAAAGAGTAAAAAAATACCCATAAATTATTCACAGGCACAACAAGATAAATTTATAATGTGGTACTGCAGTCCATTTCCATGTTTAGTAAAGTAGTTTTGAAATGCAATGAAGACTAGAAGGAACTCTTTAAAGAGGTTGCTGAACACGATGCCTTGAGGAATGGCAACACAGAGAACAAGGGTTAGCAAGCCTTATCATGTTAAGCTCTGTGAGGTTTAAAATTTATTAATATCATTGACATGGCTAAGATCAAACAATTGCACTTTTTCTGTGTAGATGTACTCTCATTTCTTCTTCACCATTTATATATGCTGTGTAATTATCCCATGACATATAATTAGCTGTCTTGCTTTTCCTGTATTATGCTTTATGTTCCAGGACATGACTAAAAGGGTTACCTGTAGCCATCCTGCCTACCAGATTATCAAAAGAAAAATACTTATGCAATACCTCTAAGGAAATACTGTAGGAAATATTTCTAGATCTAAAATTAATTTTAATGACAGTGAGAATTTACTTGCTTAGCATACAATCTAACATAAACTAGTCTAGGATAAGCTGCACAATTAAATATCAAATACTCACAATCAGCGTAATCAAAAAGTTATATATGCAAAGACATTGCTACGATTTCCCAAAATAAATTTCCTCCAGCTGTGCAGCATAGAGGGATGAAGCCTTGGATACCCTGGAAGAGTAAAGCATTGGAGGGGGGAAGAGTGCGTGGTTTATACCAGCTTGTCCCTCATCGGGGGGAGTGAACAGAATTGTGATCTTGGTTAGCTAAATTCTCTTGTATAAACAGAGGTTTGGACAACAACAAAAGCCTGAAGATCCAGGGATGCAACCTTGGCATTAGAAGTCAGTGATGATAGCCCTCATAATGTGTGTAGGAGGAAGCATGTGCCAGAGCAAGGCATATAATGCCCCTGTGATGATGCGGGTGCATATCTTAGCCACAAAGTGGTGGGATCAGGGATCTAGCTAGAAAACTCCGATGTCTGCCTGCATGATGGCATCTGGAGAAGGGGAGATGATAGTTGAGCAGCAATGCATAGAAATAAGAGGAAAATTATAATTATAGCACAAGTATTATCATATTTAAAAACAAATATCTTAATAACCAAAACATAATCTGCCACAATGCAACTATCATATTTCTCAGAACACTGCCATTTACAGAATGAGTGGAGTTTCAATTATGATTACTTTTTATGATACTTTTAATAAGAAACAAAAGCATAAGAAATATTGGGTCTATATTACATGATCGAACAGTGAAATGTTCGAACACATAATAATCGACCCCTAAATATTGAACTGTCACAATGTTGAATGGTTCAGTGGAGATCTCCGTACAGTGCAGACATGGAAGTTTTCCATTGTCTGCACTGTAGTGCAATCTCGAAGTTGGTATATTTAAGTAGCGGGAGGTGTGGGGCGTGCAGGGGGCCATGCCCTCCCTGCTTAGAGCATTGTAATGGTTTGTTTGGGTGTTTTTTTTTTTTTTTTTTTGCTGTTCGACATTACGGCATTTTGATATTTTGGGGTTGATTATTACGTGTTCGAACATTTCACTGTTCAATCATGTAATATAAACAAAAAATATTTTTAAGTTGATAAACAAATGTGCATAACTTTAAAACAAGATAAGATAACAATAGTTTTCATGTATACATTATTCACCATGAGCATATGTCTATAATTATTGCTGTTTCATGTATATACCTCCCAGACTTTGGTAAATGATGGTACGCATGCTCAAAAATGCTCAAAACATTGTCTTTACAAAACAAATAAGAATATGAAAGTGGAATGTTACACCAAAAAAGCTGTGTAACAAAACAAAATTATATACAGAAGAAATAAAGTTTACTGATTTTTATTTTTGCAAATGGGCAAAGTTTCTTATTTACATGTCATATATGACAGTTCAAGTCCTACAGTTGCTCAACACACAGCCTGTTATGAAATAACTTGCAATCCAGATTTTATTTGCATCAAATTTATCACACACACGCACACACACACACACACACACACACACACACACACACACACACACACACACACACACACACACACACACACACACACACACACACACATACTATCCCTGTTTTTCCTAGTATGGTACACTTTTGCAGTGTTGTATAAATTTGCAATGGCTGATTTTGTATTAACTCAGGCTTCTTGTACATTTACATTCTGGTTTCAGCACTTATAAGGCTAATTAAAGTTTTGTTTTTGCAAATGGGCAAAGTTTCTTATTTACTTGTCATATATGACAGTTCAAGTCCTACAGTTGTTCAACACACAGCCTGTTATGAAATAACTTGCAATCCAGATTTTATTTGCATCAAACTTATCACACACACACACACACACACACACACACACACACACACACACACACACACACACACACACACACACACACACACACACACACACACACACTATCCCTGTTTTTCCTAGTATGGTACACTTTTGCAGTGTTGTATAAATTTGCAATGGCTGATTTTGTATCATCTCAGGCTTCTTGTATATTTACATTCTGGTTTCAGCACTTATAAGGCTAATTAAAGGTACAGACAATAATATTTGATAAATGATTGATTTCGCATGTAATTTCTGTGCATCCCTTATCTCCTGTTTTTCTCACTGCGACTACCTTCACTCAAAGTTTGACAATTTGAGTGGTTACTCACACACTAGCACCTGCTTGGTTCTCATTATGTAGGTTGTGTTCTAAATACCTCTGCTCACTGATTCATTGGCCAATGATCAGCACCTGCTGAGTTTTCAATCAGCACTTGTGAGAGCTTTAACCACTTTCAATCACGGAATGACAGCTGAAGTGTAAACACAGCAGCATTCCTCAAAATAGATAACCAAGAAGAAAAGGAATCCATCAAAACAAATAACTAAAAGCACATTAATTCCGAAATGTAAAACAGGCCCCTAAATGAGTAAAGATGTCTGAAACATCAAGTTTAACACCAAATGATATAGTAGAAGATCTTCTTCTTCTTCTTTTACCAGTTAGGGGTCACCACAGCGGAACTCCAGCCGGCTAATGATTGGCAGTAGTTTTTTTTTACGGTGCCAAAGTGCCAGCTCGATGCCCAACCTTCAACGAAGGCATGCCCATTTATGCATGTCTTTCGAGCACAACTCGACCGTGGGGAGGACATGCAGACTCCACACAGAAGGCGCTCCAGCCGAGAATCGAACAGGGACCCTCTTGCTGTGAAGCGATAATGCTACCGTTGCACCACCGCGGCTTTATGCTGTCAAAATAATATGTAAAAGTATTTTGCATAAATAAACATAAAATGCAGAGCAGCCTTGAGCAATACTGCAATTAGTTTTCTCATATTTAGGAACTGATGAAGTCACCTGTGACTTTGTCGCATTAGATTTGCTCATCAGTAAGATACAATAAGCTTATCTAGTGAGCCCTTTAAATGCATGCAGCATTCAACCTCCCCTCTGTCCCCAGTGCTTTCTACGTACTCATTTTATCCTGTCCCATGTTTCTTGACCACCTTCATTCTCTCTCTCTCTCCACCATGCCTTCATGACAGTCTGTTCCATGGGTCTGCACCTTTCTCTGAGAAGAAGTATTTATTTTAGAGTCAGGAAGCAGTTGATCTTTGCAGTCTGTTGTCAGTGTCCCGCCCACCAGTCCTATCTATTAAGGACAACCCCCCTTCACATCTCCTTGACATGATCTTATGGCCCAGTATCATGTTCACCCATCTCTTTTGATCTGTGCTGAAAAGAACTGTGGTCATATCCCTCGATCTTTATTGAGCACACCCTTCTGGTGGCTTTCATCAGGACGTGTTCCGGCAGCTTGATATTCCAATCCTTGTATGACCTTCAGACCTGCCTACAGTACTCATAATATGATCTGACCATGGTGCAGTAAGGCAGGAATATTACATCTTTGTGACTGGAGTCCATCCAAATGAGGATATAGCACAGCATTCTTTTAGCTGCTATCACTACCCCCTGCATGTGCTATTGGTGGTCCATACCAGATGTGATCAATACTGTGAGATATTTCTCATGCTTTGCTTTATAAGTTCTGCTCCTTCAGGGTTCCTGTGACTCATGAAATTTGTACTGAAACTCAGTTGTTACCATTCTGCTCACTTTCCAAGCTGACATTTAGACTTTTACATGCATCCTCTAATGCCGTAGTTAGCAGTGTCTTCAGTGAAGAGGAAGCTCATACTCTTTGCTTCCTGACATATATGTGAGAGAAAGACACTGAAGATGACTGGACCCAGGACAGACCTCTGCAGTGCTTCACTAGCCATGTTCCTTATTCGTTGATATTGTCCTCTTACCACAACGATCTGTGTTCTATCAGTCAGTCATTCACCCATGCAGTCCCTCAATCTTGGTCATACATTTCATCCCCTTTGGTTTCCTTAGCAGCTGCCTGTGTGGGACTGAAGGCTGTGGTAATGTCCATGTAGTCCACATCTGCTGGTATTCTCCTGGGTAACTGAAATCCCAGCACTCAAATTAACAACCAGCAAAATATGGAGACTGAATGTCCATAAATCCACTTACAGATATTAAGAAGACTGAATGTCCATAAAGCCACTTACAGATATTAAGGAGACTGAATGTCCATAAATCCACTTACAGATATTAAGGAGACTGAATGTCCATAAATCCACTAACAGATATTAAGGAGACTGAATGGCCATAAATCCACTTACAGATATTAAGGAGACTGAATGTCCATAAATCCACTTACAGATATTAAGGAGATTGAATGTCCATAAATCCACTTACAGATATTAAGGAGACTGAATGTCCATAAATCCACTTACAGATATTAAGGAGGCTGAATGTCCATAAATCCACTAACATATATTAAGGAGACTGAATGTCCATAAATCCACTTACAGATATTAAGGAGACTGAATGTCCATAAATCCACTTACAGATATTAAGGAGACTGAATGTCCATAAATCCACTTACAGATATTAAGGAGACTGAATGTTCATAAATCCACTAACAGATATTAAGGAGAATGAATGTCCATAAATCCACTTACAGATATTAAGGAGACTGAATGTCCATAAATCCACTTACAGATATTAAGGAGACTGAATGTCCATAAATCCACTTACAGATATTAAGTCTGAGATTGCCATTTCTTGGAATATTCCTTTTCTCCAAAGTATGGTAAATGCAGAGTCAGTATGTATATATAGGTTTGAGAGGGGGGTTGTATGGAGTTGTGTGGGGTTTGGGCTTGCCCCCCAATTGTGTGGGTGCAAGGGGGCTTGCCTCTCTGTAAAAAAATAAATTTAAAGGAGAAGAGCATGTTCAGTATTTGTTCTTATGCAGTTTTGGTCGTTTATTTCCCCTAATTTCGACACTCAGTATTTCAAGTGTTGAGATTTCAGTAGGGAGGCATTCTCCTGTCAAGTTTTTCTCTTCTGAAATATTCATAAAGTTAGGTGAGTTTGACTGACAGCTTCTTCTGGCTGTAAACCCATACTGGTTGTAATCCTGAGACTCTTGCCCTCTAAGTAAGCAATCAGTCTTTCCTTCAGGATTCTCACCCTGACATTTCCTGCCAGTTCTGTCAGGCTGACATGTCTCTAGGTCCCTCGAGTTTTCTTGATCGCTCCCTTGTTTAAATGGTACCAGACTTACTGTTTTCTGTTAAGAAATATGTTCTTCCTTTTATCTCTGCCCATCATTATTTACAAATCTCTAAGGCATTGAAAGAGGATTGTAAAAACATTTATTTTCTGAATAGATACATCTAAACTACATTAATAAAAGTTTATACAAAACTAACACAGTAGAACTATAAAATTAAATACATGAGGCAAACCATTCTGGAACATTTCTTTCAATCATTCATAACCTTGCTTGACAGTAGAAATATACAATTATTATTCAAATACGGCTGGTCAGCATATTTTCACATGCTCTGCACTATCTCATGACTTAATTTACATAGTTACACAAACAAAGCTGAATTCAATATAAGTCCTTTAACAAAACAAGGACAAACCACAGAGACATATTATTTATGTTTCTATCTGCTTCACACAAGCAAATCCATCCTAACACTTAATATTTTTTGATATTTCAATATAGGTCTAACAGTCCCCCCTTTGGTTTCTACTTTATCCATAAATCAAACTTTTATCTACTTGGGAAGGTTGGCATAAGGAATCTGAGTCTAGGCCATTTCAGGCAACCATCTGATTATATTATCTTCAGATTAACAATGAGAAATAACTCAGTAGCTAGGGTGGTTAAATGGTAGCACTCATGCCATGTATTTACATGCATATGTATTCATTGTTGTTATTATCGCTCTAGTATCCATCAGCACTATTTTATTAGTGTCTCACATAAGAAGCATAGTGACATTAGAATCTTAAGTACTACAGCTAAAAGCCTTCTAAAAATATTATTATCGGCCTGGAAACAGATTGGTTATCCATGCAATGGTGGGCCACTAACTCCTTTGGCATATAGAACATTTATACCTTTAAGATGTACCCAGATGATTTCCTGTTTGTCTTTACATGTAGTTAAATAATGTCTTCTTGTATCCTGTTATTTTTTTTTTAAACAGAATATTCAACATCCCCTTAGAATTCTTTTATTTCCCAGATTCTACAATATCTTACCTATTAAAGTCTGGTGTATGATATTCCAAATTTCATTAAATAACCTTTATTGCTTGTCTTCTCAGGTAGTGATAACACATTTTAAACATGTTACAATAAACATGTTAACTTACTCTTCAAACTGATGTTGGAATACTATCAGCTATGAAGCTGTTTGACCACATACCTATGCTGTGCATATCATAAAAATCATATAAACGTTGTGCATGATGTAAAAGTCATATACATGTTCTGTGCTATTGTAAAATCTATTTACACATACTGTACATATCATAGAAATCATATGTACATGCAGTGCATATCATGAAAGCTGTCTGGTAAATTAAAAAATAAAATAACTGTACTTCCTATTAATACAGTTTTAACAAAATCTTGCTGTGCCATAATAACACCCATTTGTTGATTATATAGGTTCAACTGACACATAGTTCCCTTTGAAGAAACTACCTGAAAGAACTGTCTGTTTAAATGACTTGCTCAAGGTCACACAGCAGGCAAATGAGAACTGAGGGAATCACATTGTGTAGCAGAGGAACTGCAATTTACAGCCTTAACCCTCTGTGCCACCTTTCAGACCTATTATTGAAACCCTTTTCTTCAAGAGAAGAAAGCAATTAAATCTGTAAACTAATTAATCCTTTCATTAGAATCATTATAAAATAAATCTACAACCACTAAAGGTGTTTCATATTTCTTAACTATTCCCCTGATACACAGACAGAAAAATATCCTCTATGCTGTGTGATGCATCACACTTATGTCTTTAAGTAGTCCTGCTACTTTTTGCCTCATGATTTTCAATGCATTTTCCATTATTTTACCCTTTCTAACTTTGTCTTTAATTAATCAGTGACTTAACTAGTTAATCCTGTTTTACTGATATTTCCTCTAAAGGATTTGAGAATTACTAATAACCCATCACTAAATTTAAGCATCTGAACATGAAAACTGCCTTTAGAACCATTATCTTGTGCTGGATTCCATAAAGCTTGCACATTTCAGTGCATTACACTGATATTAGTGCTAAACTTGCAAATAACAATGTAGTATGTAAATGTGCCATAATAAACTCAGAATATCTTGGCGCACAATGGAGTATCTCAGTAGCAATGGTGCACTAAACATACCTGCAACTAATCTGTAAGTAATAAGAAACCTCTGTCAAAGTGCGTTTATATCACGTTATCGAAAGATGAAAATAGCGAACGGTATTTCATCGAACCTAAAATATCTAAACCACATAATATTGAACATTCAGAACAGCAAATTTTTTCCTTGGAAAAAAATTTGCTATTCCGAAACATATACACACAACACAAGCACACCTAAAAAACATCAATACACGCACATGCACTTATAATCCTACAACTAACCCTACACTAAACTATACATACACTACTATCTATCCACTTATCTTAACTCAAACCCTAACCCTAAGGTCAGTCACTATCGCACACTCACCTAACTCGCGCCTTAACCCTAACCCTAACTCACTTAACCCACCCCTAACCCTAATTCACCTAACATGTGCCCTAACCCTAACTCACCTAACCCACGCCCTAACCCTAACTCACTTAACCCACTCCCTAATCCTAACAACCACACAATCTCACACTTACCTGAACCCAACCCGTAAATTTCCACCACAGCGCTGAAAATAGTGAAGCCACAGGACCGGCCAACCGAATTCTTTCCCTAGGAAAGAATTCGGTGTTCTGCAGCTTCACTATTTTCAGTGTTTGCTCAAAACGGGTCGATATTAGAACATTCAAAGTTTTAAAACTTCGATGTTCTGATATAGACCCGTCAAAGCATGTTGTATATTAACAAAGTTATGGAAAGATTATCACAGTTCAAGCATCCTGACAGTTTAACAAACATATCTATAACTGACTCCGTTATTATAAAAAAATGCTAACTATCCCAACGTAAGCTGCATGGCATTCATGATACAGATTTTCAGAAATCTGTTCAGAATCGGTAGAGACAACTACAGATATTTATGTAATTCATTTACTAACAAAATATACTTACCTTCAAGCTCCATGTCAGTTTTAATACATATCTTCAGCAATCTGTGCAGTAAGTTTAGAGACAACTATGGATGTCTTGGTAAGGCATACACTAATAAAATATGCCTGTTTACATTGACAGATACTGATGGAAACTGTAAATTTTCTAATAAAAAATTAATAAAGGCAAAGGACAATCATGACCACATTGCCACAACAAATATTAGCTAACGATGGGTTTGGGACTTGTGTGGGTAACACAAGTAATGCACATACGCAAGGGAAGTAGGAGATGGAAAAGAAGATGTGCGGTATGGGAGACGAAGAGGGACAAACAAGAGGGATGCTGCAATAGGAAAATCTAAGGGAAAGTCAGAGGGGCATGGACAATTTTTTTTTTGGTGGGAATAGACCCCATTTTTTAAGTATAGAAGGAAAGGTAGGATAGGGAAAGAGGAGGAGATGGACATCACATCAGGTATACCCATAGAACAAATATCACAAGACATGACAGTCAAAGGTTGGAAAAAACAGTAAGGACAGGTGAGTTACACAGATGGCGCACTGCACAACATGAGCAATGGAAATTTATTAGACAGGATGGGAGTGCATATCAGCCCTGGTAAAATGCAGAAAAACATACCTACCTATGTGCTATCATGTTACGACATGTTGCAAACTATGGGCAGTGGATGGATGTGTATGACCAATAGTAGATGTGCATTGCAAGGTAATAAATAAGGATCACAGTACAAATTGGATAAGTAAACACATATCCAAGTAGTCTCTTAGCAATGCAAGTGTAAGCCAAGCAACATCGCAGATGAGCAAATGCAGATATAACAATGCTAGATAACTCCAGCAGAAGACAGAACCAAACCTACCACAATGCATATGAAAAGCAAACAGCCAAGCACAGTGCAAACAACAGTGCTACAGAAAAGCAGAAAAAGATCTGCTAAACACACAGGTAGGTGTGCACAACCCAAACCATTGTATATTAGACTGCATATATGTCACACACATATGCCATGTCAAAGGTACACACAGGTGTAAGCGTATATGTATGACTGCCAGTGGCATAAATGGATTGTACAAGTAAGCAAAAATATATTTACAAAAATATAACACTACAGCTTAAAAATATATCAGGTTGTGTGAATGGATTTCAGCAATTTAAAGTGATTATAGGTTCATAGGTGCTTAGTAGGCTAATGACCACAAGGGCCTTTTTAAGCCTAGCCATGCATCCCAAATCTCAGACAACGTCTGAAACCCTTGTAAGCATGGGCCTGGGAGATGAACCATTTACAGGTTACCTTTGTCCATTAGAGACATAGGTGCCAAACCAGGGATGAATTTCCAGTTTCCCATCCAATTGTCCAAGTTGCACTTGAATTGGTTTAGGGAGGAACTCTGCTCACATGGATGGGGAGCCTGTTCCATAGATGGGGTAGTCTCTGGGATACATACCTATCTCTCCAGCAGGTCCTATTTATATCACAGGCAAGGTTTAAGTCTTTAGAACAGGTAATTCTGGTGTTGTTTGTTTTGTGGATATGCAAGAGGTCTATCAGAGTGGGGTCTGACAATGCCCTGTATGCCAGGCATAGATCTCCTCTCAAAAGCCTATAGGAGACAGAATACAGGGATAGGGCCTTGAGGCAGTCTTTATAGGACATATTACTTATGCCCTGTATTCTTTTAGGGAGGAACCCCTGTGGACATTCAAGTTTTTGGATATGTCTGGTTAGGTACATACAAAAGCGGGCATTGTACTCAATGATAGCTCTGATGAATGCCGAATACAGTGGAACAATGACTGCCTTGGACTTAGATGCCAAACCTTTGTTTATAAGTTGTGCAACATAGAATGATTTCCTCACTACTGTAGACACATGATGATCAAAGGCTAGATTACTATCTGTGTGTGTGTCCCTAAGCCCCTGACTACTGGGTCAGCTATAAGGGGTGTGTTGTCAATATGATAACTACCAGGGATGGATGGCTTACCAAAGGATACTATTATGCATTTCTTGGCATTTAGTTTTAGTCCACAGCTCTGAGTGTCTATATCAGATGATTGAATATTTAGTTAAGCGAATAACTAAATGTCAATCACTAGTAATCGCACACACAAAATATTGAACAGCAGTTTCCACTCAGGGAATTAATGCCATTACCCAATGGAAAAAAAAAAATAATAAACACAATGAAGTGGGGAGCTTCACCCCCCCACACCCCCCCCCTAACTAAATATACCAACTCTGAGATCGCTCCACATTGAAGAAAGGGCAAACTCCACGCAACAGCTAAATGACTTGTTTCCCCTGACTGGAAACTGCCATTCACGGTTTTGTGCATTCGATTATTAGTGATCGACGTTTAGTTATTCGATTAACTAAATGTTCGATCACCTAATATAGACCTGCCTCTGACACCAGTTGTTTGTCTGTGTCAGCCACTCCTGGAGAACATTTGTGTCAGTGTGAGATTCAATGACAGCTCCTAACTCAATCATCTTCAAATTTAGTCAGTCAGAGACCACTGACATTGGCCTTGACTTCTGAGAAGTAAATGCCAAAAAGGAGCGGTCTAAGGCCTGATCCCTGAGGGACTTCACTTGTGACTGGTCTCTTTGTAGAGGTGGACTCCCCAATTCTAACTTCCTGAGTCCTGTCTGTGAGCCAGGTGGCTATCCACTGGGTGTCATAAGGGTTTGTATCTAACCTCTTGAGTTTGTCAACAATGCCTGAGTGGAGTATTGTGTCAAATGCCTTGGCCAGGTCAAGGTAGGCAGTGTGAATGCCTTTTCCCTCATCCATTGCTTTCTCAAAGAAGTCCACCAGTCTGAGTAGGCATGATCTGCCCTTGACGAAACCAAACTGGGTTGGGACCAGTATCTGGAGGTTTACTATATCTCTATTGATCATCTCCAGGATAATTCTTTCCATGGCTTTACATATAATTCCAGTGAAACTTATGGGTCTGTAGTTTCCATGGTCTGTAGATGGCCCACCGTTGTGTACAGGGATGATTGTTGCCTTTCTCCATTCATGAGGTACAAAGCCTGTTTGGAGGCTACAGTTAAATAGCAATTCCAGAGGCCATGATAGGTCATGTTAAATGTTATTTAGAAGGCATCCTGGGATATTGCCTGGGCCCATTGATGCAGTGTTCTTGGTCTTGAGAGAGCATTAAGGACCTGTTCCCTAGTGATTGCAGGGGGAGTTATACTTGATGATATTTCCTGAGGGAAGGTTGAGGGGGGGAGAGAGAGGTAAAGTTGGAGCTGAATTTATCAGCCAGGAGGTTTGCTATGTCTTCTGGCTCAGTAGAGGTGGCTCCATTTACAATGAGCTCTACATACAACTGTGTATTACCTTTGAGGTTGCGGACATAGCTAAAGAATGCTCTGTAGTTGTCCTTGGCTTGGGAGGCCAAATGTACCTCAACTTTGGCTTTGATAGACTTTATTTGTCCTCTGAATTGTTTGTTTACTTTGATGAGAGTGCTTTTATCCTGCTGAGTGCTGCACCTCCTAATTTTTATCATGATTTTCTTCCTCTTGTTATACAGCCAATTGATTTTGTGATTCCACTAGGCTGGCTTGTGTTTGAGTTAGTTCTGTACTTCTTCCTGGTGGGTACAGCTGCCTCTGTGCAGCTATTAACATGCTTGTACAGGATTTCTGTGAACAGTTCTGCATAGGCAGAAGTGTTCTCAGGGTTTATGGGGGCTCGAAATTTTGCCAGGTTCTCACTTAATAGCATGAGGTTAGCCTTAGAATAGTTCCTGAATATTCTGGATTTAGCTGTGGGTCCAGGTTTTATTTTTATTTCAAATGAGACCATTTTGTGGTCTGACCTTACCAGGGAAGGCATTACAGTAGGAAGTGTGCAGCAGTCTCCCATATTAGTGAGGACCAGATCCAGTATGGTTGCACCCCTGGTTGGTGTATTGACTATCTGGTCCAGGGGGTTTGTGTTTACAAAATCCAGGAATCTCTGTGCATGTACGTTTGGTGTCATATAGGATTCTCAGTTAATAGTGGGGTAATTAAAGTCACCCATTAATATGGTATTGGGTTGGATGGTTAGTGTTTCTAATAAGTTTAAATACATGGTATGGTTTTACTGGGTCATAGAGGGGGACCTATAGCTTGCAAGGAAGTAGTACTGAATTTTACGTATGGTGATTTAACATGGATCAGCTGAACTGCATTGTCCAGTTTGACCAGCCTTGAAGTATATTTATTTTTGATGTATATAGAGACACCTCCACCTTTAGTCCCTGCCTGTGAATTAGCTAGCCGAAATGTGTGGAAGGCATTATAACCTTGCACTGTTAGTGTGTTGTCTGCAGCTTTAAACCATGTCTCAGTGACCACACAGACATCAGCATTCTCTAGGGTAAACAGAGCTTCTAGGGAGTGGAGTTTTGGTTTTTTTTAGACTTCTAGCATTGAGCAGTAATACCTTTAGATTTTCTTCGTTTTGATTTGCTATGTTGGATGTACTTTCAGTTTGGCATTGCCTAAAAAAGGCACTATGGGGGAAGACAATGTTTTAGCTAATATTCAAAAGCCTAGTGGGAAGAGGTGCAAAGCATCCCTGGCAAAGCAACATGATCTGTTGACCATCCCCTTCCATGCTGACAAATATTGCACCCCCTTAGAATTACACCAGAATATAAACCAATTATTAAAATCAGTCATCTTTTGTTCATATTGTGGCATCATCCTTGGAGAAGGTAAAATTAACATACAAGGATGCATTGCAAGTGGTAGCCAGCAACTTCTGCGCAGATGTTCTGCATCTGTAAATTGCCATACATTTGGTACATGTTCACCATAGCAATGATGTAATACATGGCAATGGTCAATAACTGCAACAAAGGCAAGCATAGCTGCAAAATATGATATGGTAGTATGAAGATGGAAGGGAGGTCGGCCCACATCATAGAACAGCTGGACAAGGTACGTTGACACACTGCAACTACATGTGCTTTGGAAGCCAACCCAAAATACATTTAAGCACATTTCAAATGTATGTCACATGGGCAGAATGATTTCTGATGTCCACAAAAATGGCCATGTATAAATCAGAAATACAGAGTAATATGTAATCATGTAACATCAACATGCATAGGTAAGCAAACTAGGAATTTCAAGCACATACACATATACTGTCATGCAAATGTTGAATAAACAACCACAGGTGTATGTCACACTCTCTGCTCATTACTGAGTTGAGGACACTCCTGTAAGCATCATTACAGCATGTCAGCAGTAAGTTAGTGAATGCTCAAATGTCAAAGGTACAATTGTGTGTCACTATGGATCGAACTATGTGCAGAGACATCTACAATAAACTAGTGTGCACATTAGTCTGGGGTAGGTGTGAACTTATCTGGATAAGTAATGGACATGGAAATGTAAGATACAGCAAACACAGCATAATGTACTGTTACAGAATCAATTATCTGTAACATTGTGTATACATTAATGCTACAACAGTGTTTGATGCAGTCAGAAAACTAGGACTTTCCATAGCAATGACATGCCTGTATATGACCCCACATGTCCTCAGCATTGCCATCACATGGAACACAACACCACCTCATGTCGGTGGGACAGCATGAAAACTGTCATCCAAAACACATGGATAATGACATGTCCTTCTTTTGCACAAACATGATGTGGCAATGCAAAAATCCAAACCATACCACCGTGGTAGTGCTGGACTATGAACATCATTAGTTGTCTGTCAGCTGACCTCAGTAGAATACATGTTTTCAGGCTAATTGCAGCACTAGCTGCAGGTTAATTGCCACAATGCATGGGCAGTTGAATGTTGGATGAAAATGCAATCCTTTAATGTGTGTTATGGACACATTGAAACATAATTAAATGTCACACAATGATAACACAGAAGTATGTCAGCTAGATAGTATGCATGCACAATAGTGCATACACAGTCCAATCAATTTTATAGCAATCAGCATGTTGGCAGCATAACACAACTGGAGTATATAGACAATACATACAGACCAGATGGACCAGGCTGATGGAGCTGACCCTCACAGATGACCTCACAGGCTGTCTTCCTGAACGAATCACATTTAGCCCATACCATACCCTGGAAGAATGTTCCCATTATGCCCCTCAGCTGTATTTAAAACACATCAGTCACAACCTTCCAGACAGCCTCTCGATAATCATCTCTGTTCCAGTATTGGCATCACCTCCTGTGGGGTGCAGCAGACATGATAGCTCAGGCAGGTTTGTGCTCAGCATCCTCCTCCTCCTCATCCTCATCATAATCATCACCCGAGGACTCTGGCAGTGGCCTGACATGTACTTGTCATCTGTGTCTGATAGGAAGCATCCATGGGTCCTATGCTCTGTCATAGAAAATCATAGCTGACTTTAATACGAAACTGAATTGCATATCTGCATGCTAACATTCTTAATTAAGATCCCGTCCACTGGTGACATCTATAAATACAAATATGACACTGAAGATGCAGTAGCATACCTCAAACTTCTTATCTAAAACATGGTTAAATATTCAATGATGCAAACATTAGCAGTAGCAGAATTATAACCAACACAATTGCTGCTAGTGAATTGCTCCTAATGCACATCCCTATGTCACTTTATAACCAACACAATTGCTGCTAGTGAATTGCTCCTAATGTACGTAGCACAATCCCTATGTCACTTTATAACCAACACAATTGGTGGTAGTGAGTTGCTCCTAATGCAAGTAACACATTAATATGTCACTTTAACTATAGTGAAGGACATGTTCAATAACAGAACATGCCAGGGATAATGTATCCCTCACCAATATGAGCAGGTCAATCAAGGCTGCACAATGGGATGTATGAATCAAGGCTGTGCAATGGCATGCATAACACAGCTTACCAGTAGGAATCATGACATCACCTGAATATTTGAACACTAGCCAGCATGAAGCATGGCAAGCAGACACATAGCAAATACATGTACATACCTTTCAACCTGTAAGAACAAGAAATCTGGACAGAGCCATACATAGTGGGGGGCAAAGGCACAAAATACGGACAATTTTTAAATATTGCTCTTACAAACTTCAAAAAATTGATAGAATAACAAATTTTGCATTAGCATGAATTTTTTTGAAGAGTAGGAAGTCTGAAACTCAAACTTCTGTTGTTATTTTTTGACTTCAGTCTTCAATGTTTTGCCAATGGTTTGTCAGAAAACCAAACTTTTATGAGGAACAGACCAAAAATATCAAAAATATGAACAATTTGTGAAAATCTGGATAGTTGAGAGATATGCACAAGTATCCTGACAGGTGAATGGAAACATGCCCAAGACTGCCTCATGACATATTAACATAACTTAACTTTGACAAAAAAGCTTGCAAACATCAACACACCATTTTTATTGTGACCTACACTGTGTAATAATGTTGTCTGCCTCAGTAAACAGTTCATCTGAGAGTTTGGCAGTAGGTCATTATTCCCTTTCTTTTTCCCTGCATGTGTTTCTTGAGCAGCTATATCTGTCTGTGAATGTAAATGTGAGGTTCAGATTAAATTTCCCTTCCCCCTCCCAACCTGATAGTCTAAAGGGAATACTGTATACCACATTCTGCACAACCATTACTAGGGAACAGATCTTCAATGCACTTTCCAAGATCAAATACACTGCATCAATGCGCCCCTAAATATCTAGGGATGCTTACTAAATAGCATAAAGCATTACTTTTCTGGTCCACTTGAATCACTTTTCAAATGGAGACTGCAGTCAGGTTTTGTGCCCAAATAATGGAAGATGGCTATAGTCATTCCTCTGCATAAATACAGGCCCATGAATCTGACCAGCCTCATATGCAAGGCCATGTAAAGAATCATCATGGACATGATAAACGAGGACACAGATAACATGCAAATGGTGGCCCTATCACAGTTCAGCTTTGCTAAAGGAAGGGTATGTTCTGGTGGCCTACTTTGAGAAGGTCACCAAAGCAATGGATGTGGGCAAGACTGTGCACACAGCTTACCATGACATGGCCAAGGCTTTTTATAAAATGTTCCATTCAAGCATTATAGACAAGCTTACTAAATAAAGTATAAAGCCTTTTATCCCCCCACTGGATAGTCAAATGTCTCATTGATAGGACCCAGGAGGATAAAGTAGGTAAGGCTACCTCCACCAACAGCTCAGTTACTAGCAGACTCCCCCATGGCTCACTACTGGGGCCACTGCTTTTTGGCATCTATTTCTCTGAAGTGGAAGCAAATGATGAAGGTTATGGCTGACTAACTTTGCAGATGATTGCAAGCTGGAAGTTATCATTGACTCCCATAGTGACACAAACATTCTTCAGGAAGGCGTGTCTATGACTAACAAATGGTGGCAAAGCCATTCTCTTTAAACCAATTCTAAGAACTGCATAATTGCACTCTTTGGAAAGTCAATCATCATAGATAATTAACATGTTGATAATATCACCACAATGGTCAACCTAATGCTTAGGAATCTGTGTATGCATGTAGACTGTAGCCTTGCCTTCGACCACCATGTGGCCACAGTGGTGAAGAATTTCTTTTGTGTTGCACAAGTCATAAATAAGGGTATGGCATCTAGATCTAAAGAGGTCATTATCACACTGTAGTCTGTCCTTAATCACAACAATCGTAGAGTACAATGCTGCCTTCGGTATGTAGCTGACCAGGTATATGGATAAAGTACAGCTACCTCAGAGTTTAAATAACGAAAGAATACAAGGCATAACAAACCTGCTTTACACTTTGTTTTAACTGTGTTCAAATGGTTAATGGTGACAATAATGTGATTAATAATGCTGATTTTTTTTTTCCCCTACAGTAGCTGAAATTCATCAGTCTTCAACAGCACCGTCTTTCCAGGAGGAGTTGTAAGGTATGTGTTTTGTTTGTTTTTATCACATATGTCATGCATGTTGGCTATGTAGCCTAATTGTATACTCCCACTTATGTGGATTCTGTGAACCATACATAGAAAAGACCACATGTAAAGTCATTATTACCTGTAACATTGCAGTGAGATATGTATGTCATATGTCTTTAATGATATTCAGCATGTGATGTAAGCACATTGCCCTGATCTGTGTCATCAGTCTCTTCTTTTAGCAGGTCAATTATCTGTATACTCCGTTAGCCCATCCAGTGATCATGATGTGGGATCTGATGTGTCTCAGAATGGTAGCATGGCCCTTGCCATACAGGACATTGACATGCTGATACAGTTCAGCCAAGATAGTGATAGTGACACTGATGCAGCTGTAGCCTCAGATGTGGAGAGAAACTTGTCTGGCCTTTCTGAGAATGATGGGACATCAGACAGTAAACAGGATGAAGCCTGTGAACAACTGACCCAAGTTGAGGAGCTGGTGATGTTGACATTTCTCTACAATACATTGATACTGGCTGTCACAATAGATGTAGGCATGCAGATGGTGTGCATGGCCAGGTGTCAGAGGGTGCCCAGCTAGTCCTACAGATAAATGAATGCTTCCAGAAATTACATGGATCTAATATCCATGTACTTGCCCATGCCACAGATCTTGTTACACACCAGCTGCATGTGCTGAATGAAGGACAGGAGTGTAGACATGGTGAGGTAACGGCATCATTGGCTGCTTAAAATGAAGGTATGTTATCAGTGGCATGGTCAGTAGAAACCCTGTCCTCTATAGTACTTCAGCAGTGCCATAGTACAAGCTGGGCTCTGCATGCTTGGCTGTGCTTAGCTGATTGAATCATGAGAGAAGCGGGCCACCTCTCAGCAGAGCCAACCTTGCTCATCAATTATCAGTGTCTATGCTCCAATATTCACCCACTTCCACTGCTGGCCCATCTGCTGTGGTCCCACCAGTCATGACTAGACAGTCAAGTCATAATCATACTCATTCACCTCAACATGGTGGTGTCACCCCATCAGTCTCCTCTATGGAGCAACCTGGAGCGTGTGCTTCTGTATGTGGTAGGGGCACAATAGACTGTTGTGTGAGCCATCAGTGTGGTCACCCCAGTCTATACTACAGTGAGTCCATCAGTTTAATAAACATCCACAAGTAGGCAGGCAAACCAAGAAATAATCTGTGTCTTCTGAAGAAGTTCGTATACATTACGTACGAAAAGCGCTTAAAGTTTTACAATAAACGGATTATTTCTTGGTTTGCCTGCCTACTTGTGGATTTTCAAAGTTTTTCTTGTGCTTTATACGTTTTTAGTTTAATAAACTTATCTGACTCCATGTATTACATTACTTTATCCATAGTTTACTGTGATATATTCGGCTTGTGATATTAAAAGTTCTGCATTATGTTCTGTGTTATTTCTCTTTTTTCATCTTATTATAGTGTAGAGATAGGAATGTGTTGCACTGATGTGGATATTATTGTTTTCCATACAATAATACACCAATCTGAGTCTGTATGCATACCTGTGTCAGTTGTGCTCTGAGTTGATGATCCCTATTGCGACAGATTTGTATGCGTTCATAATGTTATATGTTAGGATTATGGTGTTATATCTGATGTTCAGTGTGTACATCTAGTAGGTAACTGCCATTACATACAATCTGTGTTGCTGTAGTGGGGCAACACCTGAACATCAATATTTAATCTGTGTACTCATGTATGTAGGGCTTGTTATGACTCAGAGTTGTGGGAGAGAGGCTGCTGTGTTGCCTGAACCTGCAATGTTGTCACACCCTATGTTGCCTATGCTTGTCTTCTGCCACCTATGTTTTCCTGCCCCTCCTATGACACATGAGGATTGTCATCTTCAGACATCTGGGGTTCTTGGGGTAGTTTGCCCACAACTGGGGCTGGAAGACCAACATGTTCTCTAGTTAGGATGGCACACCCCATTATCATCTGTGCTACCTTCTCAGGTGTGTATTGCAGTGTACCCCCAGATGTGCCCAGACATCTGAACCTAGGTTTCAGTACACTGAACATGCACTCTATGGTGCTTCTGGTTGTTGCATGTGTTCCTGTACTTACCCAGTAGTAGTCCCTCAGGTAATTCACCTTGCTGGAATGTAGCCCTCAGTCCACTTTCTCTCCATATGGCAGCATCATGGGCACTTTCAAGGTGCGTTGTTATGAGATTTGTTATGCTGCCATCTGCTGCACATACAATTTTGCAGTTGATGGATGGCCAGCCCTTTCTGTTTATGTATCAGTCTGCTTCAGGATGTACTGGTGTCTTGATAGGTATGTGTGTATGCACTTTATTGCACCAAGTACATGTGGGAGTTTTGCAGTGCTGTAAACTTGTGCATTGCAGTTCTCTGCTCCATTGGGATGGATAGAAAGTGTATGTAGTCATCCACATTGCTGCACATTGTTTCCAGGAATTTTGCCAGACATTGGCTGGCAGCTGTCTGTGACACTCCTACAGAATCTCCCTGTCCTAGAAGCAAGCACACAGAGGTTAAGACATACTTTGGTTTCAAGGGGGATGGGATTTCCTTACAGGGTCTGCAAAGCCTGCACCAGTTGTCTGTTTAACTGGTGCCTGTCAATTATTTGCTGCTCTGACAACTGGACTAGTCGCAGCCTTGCTCTGACTATCGTTGGCTGCCTTTTTAGATGAAGATCCACATCCTCGTTTATGACTTGTATCACTGCTGCCTGTTGCAGTTTATTAGCTGCAAGTTTCATTTTTATGTTTCTTTTTTTATTGTTACAAAAGTCAACAGAATCTGTAGCAATAGCTTTTGTTCCTTGAGGTCCGTAAAGTATACATCAAGGGTTTCAGAAACAAAATCGGTGTGGCAGTTTGTAGCGTTTCAGTTGCTTTGGGTCTGCATGATGTGTTTTGGAATCAGATGGGCATGCGCAGAATCCAGGATTATCCTACACTGAATAGTTAACTAGTCAATGCTCCTTCTGCATATTTTCTGAAATTGAGTCCACAGCAGGAGTGCTGAAGTCCTCCTTCAGTGTGCTGCACTGTCTGTAAGTAGTTTCCACAAGGTTTATGAAAACCGACCTCTTATATGTTCCATGTAATTTCATGGAAAAATTTTTTTTTTGTAATAATTCACACATGCGTATGTGTAAGATAATCTGGATGCAGTTACAATACAACACACAATTGGTTTAATCTTTGAAATTCTTAATTAACACCCAAAAGATGAAAGAAGGTTCCCATATGTCTAACCTTAATTTTATCAGTGCTGACATTTTTCTGCAAAATTCATGTCAATTTCTTTTTACAAACCATGGAATAAACATAAGAACATTGTTTGCAATTTCCTTGCACAAAACAAGTACTTTCAATGGAATTTACTATACACTAACAATCACCTAATCTCATATGTGTCAGAATTGCAGTTACTGGATACCAATGAACCAGACCCTGACTTTTCTAATCTATATGACTTGAATATTTCATGTGGTTTTCACTGTAAGCACAAAAGACTATAGCAGTAAACATTTCAGCCATTTAAAGGTTTATCCTTGTTTGCCTAGACTTTAACTCTAATTAATAACAAAACCAGAATGTTTTCCTATTACAACTCTTTGTTTTCTGCAGTTATTACCGATTTATTTAACTATGGCTAGATCTTAGAACAGTGATGACATTCTTAATCTCTTGTCTGCATCATGCGTCATATCATGATTGCTCTTCACTTCTCCCAGAAGTCAGTGAAGTATTTCTTATGGGCAGCACATAACTATTTCTGTGAGATATGCCTATCTTCTCTTTACATCTCCATCCTGTGAAAGCACATTAGAAAATAAATTAAAAAAATTTAGAAAATAAAAAAAAAATTGCTCTTCCTCTCACTGTTACTGCTGTACGACTGTCTTGAAATTGCCTTCAACAAGGGTTTCCAGCTAGTTGTTTAACTGGCTTGTGGTAGCATTACACTTGTGGGTCTTTTCTACTGTGATTTTACAGTAGGAGGACTGAGTTTATTCATCCTGAGGGAGGAGATGTTTGCCCGGTCTGTATGAGATGGGAAATACACAAAAGGACTTATAGTGTAGTCATTTTATTGGCCAGAGGGCTCATTTGTTAGTTTTCTGTCTTTTCTGTGCTGCTATAAATTTTGCACTTTTATGTGGATTATCAGTACTCTTTACACCTAGAAAGTAAATTTTCCATGTAAAGTAGTGCATAAAACCTTGTAAAGCAGCAATATAGTGCAACTACATTGTGCGTCACAAAGCTTAGAGCAGCTAGTTGGACTTCGAGTGGTAGTGACTACAAACTTATTGGAACTCAGTTTTGTGTCAGTGTTAAAGTTAGGAGAATTTTGTATTGTTTAGCATAATCTGCCCAAATAAAGCACCATTATTAGTCTGCACCAACAACGTACCGTTAATAGCCTTCTAACCCCAAAATGCCACCATCTTGTAGCAAACAGATCAAAGGACTGGAAGTATGGATATGCAATTTCCTAACTTCTTTGTATCCAGCTTGGTGGATATGGGCATACTGAGACAATGTAGCAATTGTGTCATTCACTGACAATCACTTAAGTATGTGAGAGGTATACTTACACAATGAAATCCCCAAAGGCGATAAGGAACACAATAAGAGAGAGCTCGTTATATAAAAATTTAATAAACCACAAAAATAAAATTAGCGCTTTCGGCGGGTGAAATGACCCACCTTCATCAGATTACACAGCAGAACAAACAAAAACATGCATTTATGCTTTAAAGCATAAGAAATGCGTCCAATTGCATTAAAGTGCATCTATTAAGCTGTTCAGTTGCCGTAGCGACCTTAAAGTAAGATCGCTACCTACACACTTTACTTGCCCTATTGACATCAAAAAAAATGCATGCATTTTAAATCGCAACAAATGTTATAAAAGAAAACATCTAAACATGTCTTGTTTATATTAAACTAGCCTATATGCCTACCCTTGCATAATGGCAGCCTGTCATGGTATTACTATCATGAAAGTAACTGCAAGGGAAAGTCCTTATGCACTTTACACTGTCAAGATGAAAATGTGAAATGACATTGTGCTTGATGTTAAATCCACTCCTCTTACAGTGCTTAATGTCATTATAAATAATATGCATAAGTTATGCAAGTAAAATTGAAAATTAAAAATGTAAAAATTATATCCCACTCGCCCTATATCTAGACATTTCTTATTCTTACTACATTAAAGCAAATTTAATACAAAAAATTAACAGTTGTATAACTAAGTAAATAAATAAAACACATTGATATTATATTTTGTATTATTATAGGCTTAATTTATCTGATAAAAGCTGTTGCTCAATCCCTGCGATAAGGTGCAATCAGTAGTCATAAACCTGATGTTCCCAATGAACATAAATACCCTTGTCGCTACCTGTTATATGCTAACCACTTTAGGACACATTTAATAGAAAGGGCCTCGTTGATGCCTGGTGTGACTTGTGCCCTAGTGCGAATTTGCCAGCATAGTTCGTCAATCTCGAGACGAACTTGCCAGGGTCCCCCTCTGATATCTTGTTTTCTTTGTTGCAAGATAATAAACTTAAAGGAATGCCCACTATTGTCAAGTATATGCCTAGCCAGAGCGTTGTTTTGATCCTGTTTGGAAATTGCATTAATGTGCTCATAGATTCTAATTTTTAATTTGCGCTCAGTTTTTCCTATGTAAAATGCCTTACATAGGTTACATAAAGCAGCATAGACCACTGATTTTGTTTCGCAATTGAAGTGGCCATTAATCTTATATTCTATCTCATTTATGTTACAAGTTGTACCCATCTTGATGTAAGAGCACTGACTGCATGCTCCACACCTGAACATCCCTGGTGGACAGTTTGACATCCTTTTTTGTTTTGTTTTTTGCATTATGCTTTTAAGATTGTCCCCTCTTCTGTATGTTATTCTCGGTTTGTCACCAAAAAGAGCCATCAAACCCCTGTCCTGTTTGATTACCTCCCAATTTTTATTAATGATTTCCCTTATAGGTTGGAAATCCAAAGAATATGTGTGTAGAAAACTACAACAGTAGTTTGGCTTGACTGGATTTGATGTAGAGGTGTTACCAAAATTATCCGAGGTTCCCAAGGTGACATCCAAATTAATGGTTTCTATGACAGGAAGTAAAGGTGAAAAGTAACCTCCCATTCTTTTGTTGGAAACCTCCAATATGATGTTATTGACTAAACTTAGGGGGTATCCTCTCGATGTAAACATGGCTAACAAATTTTCGCATTCCTTATGAAAGTCACTATCATCCGTCACCATCCGTGCCGCCCTGACCAGTTGGCTTTTAACTACTGATCTTTTTTGGTGGTACGGATGGTTACTCGAAAAATGTAAGAGTGAATTACAGTATGTGGGCTTTCTATAAATAGTGCTTTTAAACCTATTATTAATGGTATCCTTGGATAAAAAAACATCCAAGTAGTTGATTTCCGAATTAGCTACAGAGTATGTAAACCTAAGAAATTCAGTCATTTTAGTCATGTTGTTAATCAACTGTGGAATAACTGATGTCTCACCTTTCCAAATGCAAAAGATGTCATCCTGATACCTTGTGTAAAAGGAAATATGTTTTTGAAAGATACAATCTTTAAACAAAAATTCATCTTCCCAATAGGTCATTACTGCATTCGCAAATGCACCCCCACAAGGCGAACCCATGGCCACACCTGATGTTTGTAGGTAAAAATTGGCCTCGAAGGTAAAAAAATTATTTTTTAATACTAATTCAAGAAGCGTTTCAACAGTGTAAATAACATCACTCGGTGTCTCCCTACATAGCAAGAACTCCCTGACCCATTGTAGGCCTAAATCCTGAGGTATGACAGTATACAGGTCTTTGACATCTATTGTCAAAAACACAGAGTCATCCGAATATATTTGGTTGCTGATGTCCCTCAGGAAAGACCAAGAGTCTTTACAAATATGCTTAACTGCTCCTATGAGGGGCTTTAATATACTATCTACATATTTCGCGCAGGCGTATGTAATGGAACCCCTCCCGTCAATGATGGGTCTAAAAGGTGGGGCCTGTAGTCGCTTATGTAATTTAGGTGCACCAAAGAAAGCAGGAATTCTAGGTGCAGACATCTCCAAGTAATGGAAAATGTCCGAATCAATGAACCCCTCCAAAAACAAATCATTCAGAGTGCCATAAATTTTCCTATATGCTCCATGAATCTCATTTAGTGATACCTGCTCATAAGCCGTTGTATCAAGATGTTCCATCATATATTCAACATATTTGTATTGATCCATTAAGACCACACCACCTCCCTTATCAGGTCTCATGACCCGAACATTACAGTCCTGCAGCAGATGTAGAAAGTCCCATTCAAGTTTTGACATGTTATTATCAGCCTTAATGTTATTATATGTGACATGGTTTTTAATTGCCCATAAATCCAGTTCACATATTTTTTCAAAAGTAGATAAAATTGGATGTAATAATGGGTTATAAGAGCTAGTCACCTTAAGACTATTGATGACCTGAGCATTGTTTCCCATTAAGAAATTCAAATTTAATTTTCTTACATAAATTTTAAGGTCTATTATAGTCTTGGTTATATCCATGTGCCTAGCCGGAACAAATGTCAAATCCTTAGCTAAAAAATCAACCATATCCTGTTGTACATTCAATAAGGTATAGTTATACAAAACAAAGTCACTATGGGAGCTTTTTAATATAATAGGCTCCGCACCAAAAGGAATATTCATGATCATCTCCTCCTCCCCCGTCTTTTGTTCCTCGGGTTGTTCTGCCTCTGGACTTGGGGAGGTTTTCCTCTTGGAATTGTTCACCAAGTGAAAACCCTGGTTGTCCTGTTCTATCTCATCATCCATGCCAATGTTCTGTTGATTATAATTATTTGATGCCCTGCTTGCACATGCCCCTGGTTAGGGACTTGGCGTTTCCATTGGCATTGTTATTGTTAAACCTAGGGCTCCTTCTTGGCCCATGTCTTTGTTCAGTTGAATCATTGTAATTACTGAAGTTATTATTATTGAACCTCTGATTTTGTTCCCCGATATTATCCGATTCAACTGTAACTCCTCCGACGTTGTGGGTGCTTTGGGGGGTTTAGGATAAGCACATTTGTTACTGTAATCAGTTATGTCCCTAGTTAGTTTCTTTTTCTTAATAACCAGAAGTTTTTCCATACTTGCTTCAATACTAGTATAAATACGACAATATTCGTATTTATATCGGAAAAACTCCCTGTCTGATGTTATAGATTTTTCCAAGCTTTCAAGCTCCTCCATTAGAATACCTATATCCTTTGAATAATATGCAATAAGAGCTTGTAAAAACTCAGTACTTTGTCTATCAAACAGGTCTAGAAGCTCTTGATAAAAGGGAGAGCTATCTAGAAGGCCAGCCGGAAATCGCCATTGTCGGAGGCCTTTAGGAATGACCTTATTCCTAATGCACTCAGTCAAGTAAGAAACCTCTAATTGAAGCTTTTTGCATTTATAAAGCTTACTGTCAAACAAATCAATTTTGTCCGATAGACAACCATTACTAGGAGTTCCTCCTGAGAAAGATGAAACATGCGGGTGGAACTCCTGACTAAAAAAGTTATTGTTAGACAAGAAGTTTGACATTAGGGGTATTCCTTGCTTGTTCGGAATGCCCTCTGTATTATTGTTAAAACAAGTATTGCTAGAATCGTTACCGGTTAACAATACACCAGGTATGGGTGGAGGGCCTTTGTCACCAGGAACAAGAAGTCTGTTGCTGCTATTTGTTGCTCGGCATCAGTATTTCGCCGAGGGACTGTTGTCCATTTGGTGGAGTGGTAGAATTTCCATCGATACTACCAAATCCAGGCGGTGGAAAAATGTTGCCGATTCTCAAGTCGATGTTACCATTGCATCTACCTTCTGTGTTAAGGCTTCTACCCTGCCCAGTAGAGCCTCAACAAGTGCTGTTAAATTGCAGCTAGAGTTGCCACTAAGTTCATTATCCTCATTCGCTGCGTGAAGAGTTGTGGAGAACTCTCTCGGTTCCGGTCGCCATCGAAAAACTGTACACCAAACACAAACGAAACTAGTAAAATCCCCAAAAGCGATAAGGAACACAATAAGAGCTCGTTATAAAAATTTAATAAACCACAAAAATAAAATTAGCGCTTTCGGCGGGTGAAATGACCCACCTTCATCAGATTACACAGCAGAACAAACAAAAACATGCATTTATGCTTTAAAGCATAAGAAATGCGTCCAATTGCATTAAAGTGCATCTATTAAGCTGTTCAGTTGCCGTAGCGACCTTAAAGTAAGATCGCTACCTACACACTTTACTTGCCCTATTGACATCAAAAAAAATGCATGCATTTTAAATCGCAACAAATGTTATAAAAGAAAACATCTAAACATGTCTTGTTTATATTAAACTAGCCTATATGCCTACCCTTGCATAATGGCAGCCTGTCATGGTATTACTATCATGAAAGTAACTGCAAGGGAAAGTCCTTATGCACTTTACACTGTCAAGATGAAAATGTGAAATGACATTGTGCTTGATGTTAAATCCACTCCTCTTACAGTGCTTAATGTCATTATAAATAATATGCATAAGTTATGCAAGTAAAATTGAAAATTAAAAATGTAAGCACTGTAAGAGGAGTGGATTTAACATCAAGCACAATGTCATTTCACATTTTCATCTTGACAGTGTAAAGTGCATAAGGACTTTCCCTTGCAGTTACTTTCATGATAGTAATACCATGACAGGCTGCCATTATGCAAGGGTAGGCATATAGGCTAGTTTAATATAAACAAGACATGTTTAGATGTTTTCTTTTATAACATTTGTTGCGATTTAAAATGCATGCATTTTTTTTGATGTCAATAGGGCAAGTAAAGTGTGTAGGTAGCGATCTTACTTTAAGGTCGCTACGGCAACTGAACAGCTTAATAGATGCACTTTAATGCAATTGGACGCATTTCTCATGCTTTAAAGCATAAATGCATGTTTTTGTTTGTTCTGCTGTGTAATCTGATGAAGGTGGGTCATTTCACCCGCCGAAAGCGCTAATTTTATTTTTGTGGTTTATTAAATTTTTATATAACGAGCTCTCTCTTATTGTGTTCCTTATCGCCTTTGGGGATTTTACTAGTTTCGGTTTTGTGTTTGGTGTACAGTTTTTCGATGGCGACCGGAACCGGAGAGAGTTCTCCACAACTCTTCACGCAGCGGAATGAGGATAATGAACTTAGTGGCAACTCTAGCTGCAATTTAACAGCACTTGTTGAGGCTCTACTGGGCAGGGTAGAAGCCTTAACACAGAAGGTAGATGCAATGGTAACATCGACTTCGAGAATCGGCAACATTTTTCCACCGCCTGGATTTGGTAGTATCGATGGAAATTCTACCACTCCACCAAATGGACAACAGTCCCCTCGGCTTCGAAATACTGATGCCGGAGCAACAAATAGCAGCAACAGACTTCTCGTTCCTGGTGACAAAGGCCCTCCACCCATACCTGGTGCATTGTTAACAGGTAACGATTCTAGCAACACTCGTTTTAACAACAATACAGAGGGCATTCCAAACAAGCAAGGAATACCCCTAATGTCAAACTTCTTGTCTAACAATAACTTTTTTAGTCAGGAGTTCCACCCGCATGTTTCATCTTTTTCAGGAGGAACTCCTAGTAATGGTTGTCTATCGGACAAAATTGACTTGTTTGACAGTAAGCTTTATAAATGTAAAAAGCTTCAATTAGAGGTTTCTTACTTGACTGAGTGCATTAGGAATAAGGTCATTCCTAAAGGCCTCCGACAATGGCGATTTCCCGCTGGCCTTCTAGATAGCTCTCCCTTTTATCAAGAGCTTCTAGACCTGTTTGATAGACAAAGTACTGAGTTTTTACAAGCTCTCATTGCATATTATTCAAAGGACATAGGTATTCTTATGGGGGAGCTTGAAAGCTTGGAAAAATTTATAACATCAGACAGGGAGTTTTTCCGATATAAATATGAATACTGTCGTATTTATACTAGTATTGAAGCAAGTATGGAAAAACTTCTGGTTATTAAGAAAAAGAAACTAACTAGGGACATAACTGATTACAGTAACAAATGTGCTTATCCTAAACCTCCCAAAGCACCCACAACGTCTTCGGAGGGAGTTACAGTTGAATCGGATAATATCGGGGAACAAAATCAGAGGTTCAATAATAATAACTTCAGTAATTACAATGATTCAACTGAACAAAGACATGGGCCAAGAAGGAGCCCTAGGTTTAACAATAACAATGCCAATGGAAACGCCCAAGTCCCTAACCAGGGGCATGTGCAAGCAGGGGCATCAAATAATTATAATCAACAGAACATTGGCATGGATGATGAGATAGAACAGGACAACCAGGGTTTTCACTTGGTGAACAATTCCAAGAGGAAAAACCCTCCCCAAGTCCAGAGGCAGAACAACCCGAGGAACAAAAGACGGGGGAGGAGGAGATGATCATGAATATTCCTTTTGGTGCGGAGCCTATTATATTAAAAAGCTCCCATAGTGACTTTGTTTTGTATAACTATACCTTATTGAATGTACAACAGGATATGGTTGATTTTTTAGCTAAGGATTTGACATTTGTTCCGGCTAGGCACATGGATATAACCAAGACTATAATAGACCTTAAAATTTATGTAAGAAAATTAAATTTGAATTTCTTAATGGGAAACAATGCTCAGGTCATCAATAGTCTTAAGGTGACTAGCTCTTATAACCCATTATTACATCCAATTTTATCTACTTTTGAAAAAATATGTGAACTGGATTTATGGGCAATTAAAAACCATGTCACATATAATAACATTAAGGCTGATAATAACATGTCAAAACTTGAATGGGACTTTCTACATCTGCTGCAGGACTGTAATGTTCGGGTCATGAGACCTGATAAGGGAGGTGGTGTGGTCTTAATGGATCAATACAAATATGTTGAATATATGATGGAACATCTTGATACAACGGCTTATGAGCAGGTATCACTAAATGAGATTCATGGAGCATATAGGAAAATTTATGGCACTCTGAATGATTTGTTTTTGGAGGGGTTCATTGATTCGGACATTTTCCATTACTTGGAGATGTCTGCACCTAGAATTCCTGCTTTCTTTGGTGCACCTAAATTACATAAGCGACTACAGGCCCCACCTTTTAGACCCATCATTGACGGGAGGGGTTCCATTACATACGCCTGCGCGAAATATGTAGATAGTATATTAAAGCCCCTTATAGGAGCAGTTAAGCATATTTGTAAAGACTCTTGGTCTTTCCTGAGGGACATCAGCAACCAAATATATTCGGATGACTCTGTGTTTTTGACAATAGATGTCAAAGACCTGTATACTGTCATACCTCAGGATTTAGGCCTACAATGGGTCAGGGAGTTCTTGCTATGTAGGGAGACATCGAGTGATGTTATTTACACTGTTGAAACGCTTCTTGAATTAGTATTAAAAAATAATTTTTTCACCTTCGAGGCCAATTTTTACCTACAAACATCAGGTGTGGCCATGGGTTCGCCTTGTGGGGGTGCATTTGCGAATGCAGTAATGACCTATTGGGAAGATGAATTTTTGTTTAAAGATTGTATCTTTCAAAAACATATTTCCTTTTACACAAGGTATCAGGATGACATCTTTTGCATTTGGAAAGGTGAGACATCAGTTATTCCACAGTTGATTAACAACATGACTAAAATGACTGAATTTCTTAGGTTTACATACTCTGTAGCTAATTCGGAAATCAACTACTTGGATGTTTTTTTATCCAAGGATACCATTAATAATAGGTTTAAAAGCACTATTTATAGAAAGCCCACATACTGTAATTCACTCTTACATTTTTCGAGTAACCATCCGTACCACCAAAAAAGATCAGTAGTTAAAAGCCAACTGGTCAGGGCGGCACGGATGGTGACGGATGATAGTGACTTTCATAAGGAATGCTAAAATTTGTTAGCCATGTTTACATCGAGAGGATACCCCCTAAGTTTAGTCAATAACATCATATTGGAGGTTTCCAACAAAAGAATGGGAGGTTACTTTTCACCTTTACTTCCTGTCATAGAAACCATTAATTTGGATGTCACCTTGGGAACCTCGGATAATTTTGGTAACACCTCTACATCAAATCCAGTCAAGCCAAACTACTGTTGTAGTTTTCTACACACATATTCTTTGGATTTCCAACCTATAAGGGAAATCATTAATAAAATTGGGAGGTAATCAAACAGGACAGGGTTTGATGGCTCTTTTTGGTGACAAACCGAGAATAACATACAGAAGAGGGGACAATCTTAAAAGCATAATGCAAAAAACAAAACAAAAAAGGATGTCAAACTGTCCACCAGGGATGTTCAGGTGTGGAGCATGCAGTCAGTGCTCTTACATCAAGATGGGTACAACTTGTAACATAAATGAGATAGAATATAAGATTAATGGCCACTTCAATTGCGAAACAAAATCAGTGGTCTATGCTGCTTTATGTAACCTATGTAAGGCATTTTACATAGGAAAAACTGAGCGCAAATTAAAAATTAGAATCTATGAGCACATTAATGCAATTTCCAAACAGGATCAAAACAACGCTCTGGCTAGGCATATACTTGACAATAGTGGGCATTCCTTTAAGTTTATTATCTTGCAACAAAGAAAACAAGATATCAGAGGGGGACCCTGGCAAGTTCGTCTCGAGATTGACGAACTATGCTGGCACCAAGACTAGGGCACAAGTCACACCAGGCATCAACGAGGCCCTTTCTATTAAATGTGTCCTAAAGTGGTTAGCATATAACAGGTAGCGACAAGGGTATTTATGTTCATTGGGAACATCAGGTTTATGACTACTGATTGCACCTTATCGCAGGGATTGAGCAACAGCTTTTATCAGATAAATTAAGCCTATAATAATACAAAATATAATATCAATGTGTTTCATTTATTTACTTAGTTATACAACTGTTAATTTTTTGTATTAAATTTGCTTTAATGTAGTAAGAATAAGAAATGTCTAGATATAGGGCGAGTGGGATATAATTTTTACATTTTTAATTTTCAATTTTACTTGCATAACGTATGCATATTATTTATAATGACATTAAGCACTGTAAAAGGAGTGGATTTAACATCAAGCACAATGTCATTTCACATTTTCATCTTGACAGTGTAAAGTGCATAAGGACTTTCCCTTGCAGTTACTTTCATGATAGTAATACCATGACAGGCTGCCATTATGCAAGGGTAGGCATATAGGCTAGTTTAATATAAACAAGACATGTTTAGATGTTTTCTTTTATAACATTTGTTGCGATTTAAAATGCATGCATTTTTTTTGATGTCAATAGGGCAAGTAAAGTGTGTAGGTAGCGATCTTACTTTAAGGTCGCTACGGCAACTGAACAGCTTAATAGATGCACTTTAATGCAATTGGACGCATTTCTTATGCTTTAAAGCATAAATGCATGTTTTTGTTTGTTCTGCTGTGTAATCTGATGAAGGTGGGTCATTTCACCCGCCGAAAGCGCTAATTTTATTTTTGTGGTTTATTAAATTTTTATATAACGAGCTCTCTCTTATTGTGTTCCTTATCGCCTTTGGGGATTTTACTAGTTTCGGTTTTGTGTTTGGTATACTTACACAATGACACTGAAGGCAAAACTCTTTCATACAAATGCACATCAACACCCACCTCAAATACCACACAACAGATGCATAGACTAACATATGCCGAAGCACTTAAAAGTAATCTTCCTAAACAACAAAGATTGCCTAGGCCACCCATTATATAGGGTCTATATTATGTGGTCGAATGCTTATGTGAGCGAATACCTAAACATCGACCACATAACATTGAAGGTAAAAAAACAGCGAACGGCCAAATTAACTCAGAGAAAGATTTCCCTTGGCTGTTCATTGTGTTTTGCCATTTTCTCCACTGTAGAGCGATCTCGAAGTTGGTATATTTAGTTAGGGTGTGTGTGTGGGGGGGTGAAACCCCCCACTTAGTTTGGCTGTAAACTTTTTTTTTTATTGGCGGCCGACAGTTCTGTTTCCTAGCGGCTTTCACTGTTGTGGGGTTCGATATTATGTGGTGGATGTTTAGGTTTTTGCTCATCTAAGCATTCGATCACATAATATAGACCCTTATAAAAGCTATGCCTCATCAAACCCAAAGACACTCAGACAAAATAACACATAACACCATACATACTGTCTCTCTTAGTGGAGCCCCAAACACTCAGCCCCTAAGACAAGCAACACACTTCCCAGGACACGCATCATAGGGGAGCTCCATTGTAAGATACACTGATGCCCTTCTAACCAACGAGCTGGGATCCACAAAATCATACATGCACTCAAGTCAGTACTCCACAGGTACCAATATGATTCCATCATAGACCGTGTAGGTGTAAATGACCTGAGATGGACCTCCCTGGACTATATGAGTTTATAGAGTCCCCAGTAGACGCGGCGCCATTTTTAAAGGACCATTTCCCTAGACTATGTACCCGTCTTGCATGCTGCTGGCCTGGCCATAGCTCATCCACTGTACTATTTCCTAGTCCTCTCCTGTTGCGACCACCTGCCTAGCAGACTACCCTCCTTGGAAGCTCCTCAAGCTAAAGTGGAATACCAGTTCCTTCATGGAACCCTATACAGCACCCTCCCTAAGGACTGCTGCATCTCGTCCACTGTACTATTTCCTAGTCCTCTCCTGTTGCGACCACCTGCCTAGCGGACTACCCTCCTTGGAAGCTCCTCAAGCTAAAGTGGAATACCAGTTCCTTCACGGAACCCTATACAGCACCCTCCCTAAGGACTGCTGCATGTATGTACTGTCTATTGTTCCTGTCTACTTAATGAATTTTATTGAGCCACTGGATTGTGGTTTATTGTCCTAGGATAGGGCTCTGCCTCAAGTCTGCCAGCAGCGTGCCACAGTCCTATCTTTCTTATTTTTCTCCTGCCCACCTTGTTAACCTGTGCCTGCTTTCCTAGTACCTTTACAATCTAGAGTAGTAATTCCTATCCAAGGCCACTAGATGGCAGTATAGGATTCTATTGTTTCCCTATTCCCCTACATAGAGAAACATCCTAAGCTAGGTTCTTGTAACTACTCCTTCATAGTGTTATTATTCCCATCTGAGGCTTTCTCCTGACCCCTGCTCTCCCAAACCCACTAATTTTAAGGGACTTTTTCCTACCCAGTCTTTTATCCTACAACTAGTCTTCCCTACTTACCCGATAAGCCCTCCCCACTTTGACCCGAATCTAGTAATTCGTTATCTCTCCAATACTTTAACACTGTCTTACCTGCTTAATCTCCCTGTAAGTCTCTCTGTTCTGCCTTATTTACATCATACTACTTTCCTTCTCTAGGATAGCTTACCTGACCCTGGGAGTGATCCCAAACACACTGACTGATTGTTTTTCCTTTTTCAGCTTCTGGCTCTTCTTCTCCTTTGCTCTACCCGCTCCGTTCGCCCTGCGGGCTCACTCCGCTACCCTACCCCCAATTCCCACCCACCCCCAGGGGTCCTAGACTTATAGCTCAATAGCCACACACCCCACTCCATCAACCCATAGCCATACCCCTTTAATTAAGGAATTTTGCAACTCCGCCCACTCACTGATACTCTTATCTGTTCTTCCTCTAAATAACTCCCACCTTTAAATCAACTACTCACCTTCACTCCCCTTCATTATACCTATTTATTTACTGTCTCTTTATACAAACTTTCTCCCACAATGTATAACCCACACATCTCTAAAAAAAATCCTACTCTCCTCCTTCCTACTCCTAAACACTCTTCTCTTTGCTTACTCCCTTACCTTCTATGAAAACACAAACTTATTTGAATTTCAACTAGCACTAAAACAAACTACTTTATACTCTCTCCATATCTCTCAACCACACATCAATATAACTTCATTAGCTTCCTACCTCATGCCTCATTACCACAGAGCAACTCATATCAATTATTTTCTAAACAAGAAACCTTTTTCAATCTTTTCCAAACCTTCCAAATACCTACATAGCTGCCAGAAGCTATTATTCCTACATGGCAACATTCATCCCAATCCCGGCCCAGTGAATCACCAATCTACCTTCCCCATAGTAAATCAAACTAATTCTAAAATTCATACCCCCAATCAGAACTCTCTCCAAATAGCCCACCTCAATATTCGCAGCCTAAATAATAAGACAACACAAATGCATGCCCTCCTTGACCTATATTCCTTCGATATCCTTTGCCTAACTGAAACTTGGCTAAAAGCAGATACCAAGGATAATGACATACTACCTCCAGGATATAACATCATTAGACTTGACCGGCACACCAAAAAGGGTGGAGGTGTTGCTATACTATACAAAACTGAACTACTAGTTACCCTACTAGATACAAAACCACCCTTACAAAACAATAGTGAAATCTTAATCACCAAACTACAAATTAACATTAACAAATCCATTTATATCATTTGCTGTTATATTCCCCCAGGTAACAATATTAATACCCTTGAAAACCTACTGCACTGGCTCTCAAACTCCTTCCCTCAGGAAACTATACTTCTAGGTGACTTTAATATTGATTGGAATTCCTGCATCTCCCAAAAACCCACTTCTCACATAAACCTCTATGGCTTTAATCAAACCATTACTGACCCCACTCGAAATAACAAAACCAGCTCCAAACAAAGCATCCTTGACTGGATTCTAGTCAATAACAGCTCTATGATTTATACTACAGGCACACTACCTGATAATATCAGTGACCATTTAATCACTTTTATCACCAAAAACAAAATCCCCATCTCCAATAATACTCAAGTTAGAACTACCAGGAACAAAAGCAATTTCAACCAAACTAACTTCCTATTAGAACTCAAAGCATGTAATTGGTCTCCACTAAAATACTTGCCTCTAGACGATGCAGTCTCATACTTTAACAATAAATTCCTTCAAATACTCAACCTCCATGCCCCTACTAGATTAATTAAAACCAAAGCAAAGCCTGCTCCTTGGCTAATGAAAGAAACCAAACAAAAAATGTTGCATAGAAATAAAACATGGGCCAAATGGCGTAGTACTAAAAACTCAGCTGACCACCAAACCTTTAAACAACTTAGGAATGCAACAAAGAAACTTATATTCCTTGATAAAAGAAATTATTATTGTAAATTCCAACATACCCAACGCCAAAATCCTCAAAAATTCTGGACAAGTATCAATAAATTACTACATCCAGGCAACTCTAAAACACCCACTCCTTCTAACCTCACTCACAGCACACCTAACCAAATCGCTGATACTTTCAACAAATTTTTCTCAGACACTGTCACCTCTCTTGCTTCAACTTTATCTCCACAGTTCACGCCAACACCTTATAGCCTCAACAAAAATCCCTCCTCTTTCAAACTGCAACCAGTTTCAACTGATCTTATCTTTACTCTTCTTACAAAACTCAAACCTTGTACCCCCTCAGCTGATCTCCTCCCAGCTGAATATCTACAAATTGTGGCCAAAGCAATTGCCCTTCCGGTCTCCATCTTAGTTAATTGAACCATAACTGAAGGCTTTATTCCAACCCTCTGGAAAGTCTCTCATATCATTCCTCTTCACAAGGGTGGTAATTCTTTCGAGCTTGCTAACTTTCGACCCATAGCCTTACTTTCTCCATTAGCTAAAATTTTGGAAAGATGCATACATCGTCAACTACTTGACCATCTTCTCAAAAACAACCTATTAGCAGACTGCCAACATGGTTTTAGACCCTATCACAGCACTACTACAGCACTCTTGTCATTCACAGACCATATTAATAAACATCGGAACAACAACCTGCTGTCCTCAGCACTATTCTTAGACCTCTCTAAGGCCTTTGATATGGTCAACCATTCCCTCTTACTAAACATCCTCAAATCATTTGCCTTGGACAGTCAAGCTATCCAGTGGTTTAAATCCTGCCTAGATAACAGACAACAAGCAGTCCTTTGGGATAATCAAATATCATCTCTTCTTCCCATCACAATTGGAGTGCCACAAGGCTCAATACTGGGACCTCTCCTCTTTTCTATTTTATTAACAAACTAAATATGTCCCTTCCTCAATCCATATGTATACAATATGCCGATGACTCAACTCTGGTATGTTCAGCATCCTCCCCAATAACGCTCCAGACCACTACACAACAAGTCTTCACAGCAGCTGAAAACTGGTTCTATCAGCATGGCCTCTTACTAAATCCCAAAAAGACTAAATTATTACTTTTTACCCCATCACAGAAATCTTTAACCTTTACCTTCGATATAATGTCAAACAATGGCACAATAATATCCCCTGACTCAACTACCAAACTTTTAGGTGTCACAATAGACCATAATCTCAACTTCAATGCCCATATTAACTTAACCATCAAGTCAGTCAATAGAAAACTTGGATCTCTCTACAGGCTCAAACCCTTCCTAACTACCTTAGCCAGAAGTACTTTAGCTCAAACACACTTACTCTCTACCCTTCTTTATGCCTCACCTATTTTCACAAACTTATCAAAAGCTAATTTCAATAAATTAGCAGTATCCTATAATAATATTACAAGATTTGCCACAGGAGCCCCTTTTAGAACCCATCATTGCTGTAATCTGAAACAACTAGGCTGGCTGGAACTACAAAATCAAATACGACTACAGCAACTTATCATCACCCACAAAATCTTCCGTCAACCTTCTAACACCACAATACTTAGTACCCTTATTACTCTTTATAGAAATCTATCATCCTTGCGCTCCGCTACAAAGTTACTAGCAGCACCTTATAAATCCAACAACAAAGCTGGAGACTGTTTGTTCGCCAGCTGTATTGCACCTATCTGGAACAAGCTCCCTCATGACCTCACCACTATTATTTCTCTACCCACTTCCAAGAAGCAGCTAAAAACTCTGCTTAAGTCTCAATGGCTCTGTCCTTGTACTAACCCTGACTAAACTATTACTCACTCTACCCTTTTCACCCCTCAAACCTTTTCTAGGTTAGTATAGTATTAGTGTTTGAACCTTCAAAAATCAGCTAAATCCTGTGCTTAATTCTTATTAGCTCTGTCCTTTACAAACCTTGACTAAAACTTTCTATTCTCTATTTTCTCACGCTTTATATTCTCCCTTAAGAAAAAAAAAAAAAAAAAAAAAATGATGCTTGCTTATTTTCACTATTGTAAAGTATTTTTGCTAGTAATACTTATGAACCAGTTTTTTCTCTGTAACACCTATTTTTGTATAATATTTCTTATTTGAATGTATAACATACTTGATTTTACTAACCCATTTTTATTGTGGAGCTTTTCTCCCCGGGCCTCTACTGAAAATGGACATGTATCCAGCTAGACTAGCCCGGTCAACAAATGTAAAATAAATAAATAAATAAATAAATGAAGAGAAATATTATGGAGTTTTCAGACTATGTGTCTCAGGCTGGTATGGGCCTAGCACTGAGCAGCATATTATCATCACCGAGTATGATGCCACAATATTAGCAAAAAATGATTGATTTCAACAACTGGTAGTCTTTCTGGTGTCATTCTAAGGGGATCCAGTATTTGTCAGCTTGGGAGAACTTGGATAACAGACCATGTTGCGTAGCCAAAAATGGCCTGCACCTTTCCCTTCTTGGCTTTTGAATACCAGGTAAAACTTTATCCACCCCATAGTGCCTTTTTTAAGCAATGCCAGATTTACAAACTTACTGACATAGCAAAATCAACTCAACTGAACCTCAAGGTGTTACTGCTCAATGCCAGTTGCTTAAATAAAAAACTACACTCCCTTCAAGCCCTCCTCACACTACAGAATATAGACATCTGTGCAGTTACCTAGAAATGGTTTAAGAGGCAGACCGTACCCCGGCAGTGCAAGGTTTCAGTGCCTTCCATGCTTTCAGACCAGTAGCTGCACAGACAAGGGCTAAAGGTGGAGTTGTCTCAATATACATCAGTAACAAGCATAACTCTAGGGTGGTCAAACAGGATGATGTGCTGGAGTTCTCCATGTGCAGATTACCATAGACAAAATCCCATACCATAACCTAGCCAGCTATAGGTCACCACACCCCCATGTCCAGAGAAGCTCACAATGCATACTTGGACCTACTGGAGCCACTTACCATCCAACGTAACTACCTACCCATGAGAGACTTTAATTACCCATCTATTGACTGGGAATCCTACATGGCCTCACATCTACAGGCACAGATCAAACAGTGAATGTGCCTACTACAGGCTACAACATACTGTACCTCATGCTCACAAATATGGGAGAACACTGGTAAGGTCCAATCATAAAACTGTCTCTTTCAAAATCAAAATTAACTCCAAAATACCATTAAAACCAGTAGCAGTTAGGAACTATTGCAAGGCAAATTAATTTTTATTAGGTAATGGTTTGTCAAAATTCAATTCCCCTTCAAACCCAGAGAACACAGTCACCATCCTGGTGTCATCCTAAATCAATCAGGATATGCAATAAAAGAAAAAACTATTTCAAAAAATCAGGAAGTGTAATTCCCATATAGATAAAAACTCTCTCATCAAAGTAAATAGGCAACTAAGAAGGATAATTAGGTCACGAAAAGCCAACTTTGAGGTTGAGGTAGCCTCCTAGGTACAAGAAAACCATAATGTCTTCTACAGCTATGCCAGAATCCTCAAGGGCAGCACACATAAAGGTACTGAACTCATGATTAATAGTGCCACATTCAGCGAGCCTGGTGATATAGCAAACATGTTAATGGACAAATTCAGTTCTAACTTTACCCTTTCTTACTCACAGCCATCCCCCCAAAAATACCCTCAAAAACACTCCAACCATAACTAGGGAGCATGTATTTGCTGCACTCACTAAAGCCAGGAACATGGCCTTAATGAGCCCCTATAACATCCCAGGATGCCTCCTGAATAGTGTAAAATATGAGTTATCAGGAGCACTGATGCCATTATTTAACTATATTAGTCTTTGTGCCACATGAATGGAGGACTGTGATGGTCATCCACCTTCAAAACGGAAGACCTTCAACGTATTCTGAAAACTACATAAGTCTGTTTAGTCTTATTTACCAAGCCATGAAAGTATTATCCTGGAAATTATCAACAAGGACACAGGAGACCTCCCGACACTGGATACATCCCAGTTTGGCTTTGTAAAGGAAGGTCATGCTTACTAAATCTGATGGACTTCTTTGAAAAGGCCACTAAGGCAATGGAGGAGGGGAAAATGGTAAATATTGCCTACCTAGATCTGGTTAAAGCATTTGATACAACAACAAACCTATGGAACTATATATATAAACCCCTTTATAACACATTGGATAGCTAGGTGGCTCAGTGATAGGACCCAGGAGGTTAGAATCAGTGGGACCACCTCCACAAAGAGACTGCTGACCAGTCGAGTTGGGATCTGTGCTGGGCCCACTCTTCTTTTGCGTTTACTTCTCAGATGTCAAAGCCAAAGTCAAAGCCCTCTAACAAACCTAGTTTGCAGATGGTGGAAAACTGGTAGTAGTCACTGAAGTCCCCCAAGATGAGAATACTTTTCAGGAAGGTCTAATACCAACAAACGCTTAGTGCCAATGCCATGGTTTAAAACTCAATAGCAAGAAATTTATTATAGTACTTTTCTGGGAAGTCTGCCACTCTGGATAACTATGTCATCAATAAAGCACCCTTAAAAAATTGATCAAGAAATCTGGGAACTCATGCAGAGAGTAACCTAGCCTTCAATAAATGTGTCCAAGGTAGTAAGAAAATCTTTCTATGTTGCTCAGTTTATAAGCAAGGGCATGGCATCTAGGTCCATATTAAGTCATCATACTACTATCCTTGGCCCTCAACAGACCCATCATAGATTATAATGCCCTCTTTTGTATTTACCTGACCAGGCACATGCAGCAACTGGAACATCTACAAAGGTTCCTTACAAAAAGAATGCAGGAAGTAAACACAATGTCCTGCACTGGGTGCCTCAAAGCCCATTCTCTTTATTTGGTATCATACAGACTTCTGAGTAATGATCCTTGCCTGGCATGCAAGGCATCTCTGGACCCTGTTTTGTTGAACCTTTAGCACATCCACAAAACAGTATCAGAACTACTAGATTAAAAAAACTAAATTTTACTTGTGACATAACTAGGACATATTGGTGAAACAGATATGTTTCTCAGAGAATTCCCATCCTCAGATGCCCCATCCATGTGACGCAGAGTTATTCCCTATCCCTTTTTAACAACAACTTCGACCACTGGACTGGAAGAATAATCAAAACTTTACCCCTGGTCTGGCTCCTATGTCTTTGATGGACAGATGCAGTCAGTAAATCACCCCTATATCAATCAAATTTGTGGGTCACATTTGAGTTGCATGGCTAGGCTTATAAGGGCCCTAGTGGTCGTTATCCTAGTACACACCTATGAACCTATGAACTTATGAATAAGTGTTTCTAATGCTATGCATTTGTATGAAAAATGAGTCCCTCTAGTAATAGTGATTCATTAAATGGGTGGTGCAGTGGTGAAGCAGTTAATGTTGTCACCTCACAGCAAGAGGTTCTCCAGTTCGATTTTTAGCTGGAGTGCCTTCTGTGTGGTGTCTGCATGTCGTCCCTGCATTCACACTGGATTCCTCCAGTTTCCTCCCACATTCCAAAGGCATGCATCTGGAGCATTTCTCCCTGGTCCTCCTCTGAAATTAGGCTCTGTCCTAGTCGACTTTCCCAGTGAACAAATAATAAATAAATCTACTGCTGATTTAAGTTTATCTGTGGTGTTTCCCTTGTGAGAATAAGAAAGAATGTGAATTCAGTCAAAACAACTTTTGCCAGTGAATTTATACTTGCATATTTTCTTCCTCCTTGGCAATAATGTTATTTTGAACAATTTGGTCTCTGACCATATAAGTGGCATGATTTAATATTGCAAAACTGACAAATCATTCTCTATGCAACTGTTTACTGTCATGTCAGTGTAAAACATGCAACCCACTAGTTGATTATTTTCCTATCATCAAATGCAATTTATAAAAATCACATTTTACCAATAAATCTGATTACTCATCATTTTGTTCTCTTTGGAAATGCAATAAATCAAAACCAGTTACTTTCTGTACATCCTAGAGGTCCATTGAGACATATAGAATATTTCCTTTTTTCATTGCATGTTCCAGAGCAGATAAATCATTTTGAATTACTGTCTAATATTTATTAACACTACATTTTTACATACTGAAGATGCTTGTTAGCAAATACTATTTGAAATATGCCTGAATTTATGATACATTTAACTCAATAGTCCTGTGTGCATGCATTTTTCCAATTATATTCTGTGGTTCCTTGATAAACATTAACCTGCAGCTCACCTTTCTTTTTGAAAACCTCAACAGTAAAAAATGTTATATGAAACATAACTCAAAGATACCTAAATAAACCTTAGGCTGTCTTTTTCAATATATGGGGATGGGGTAACTGTATATACATGCATGACTGTATTTATAATTAGTTGTGTAGAACTCTGCACATGTCTTTAACTGTTAAAAATATCAGAATACATTCCCCCAGATTCACAAATCTTCCGTGCAAGAATAAGCTATCAATGTAACCTGCATGCCAGTGTAATGCCCACTGTGGTTCCATATATGCAAGTGTTCTGTTTGCTATGCAAATGTTCCAAATCTGTTGTTTTGGGTTAATGGGAATACTCATTCATGCTGTTATAACTAATCTTGGAATGTGTTTACCATTACTAACCAACATATGTTCTAAAACTGCAACGCCATAGCATGTCAAGGAAGGCCGATCTCAGTGGATCTGCCTCTCCCGCCTCATCTGGCCATGACACCGGGCTCCAGCATGTCTGGGACCCACCCTGGGATCTCCTTGTCTGCTGGTCCTGCATTATCTTCGGAACCACCTCAGGGGATGGGGCTCATCCTCCTCTGGGTGCGGGCATGGACATGATCCTGTCACCCAAAGCTGGGTCTGGGGTGTGGTGCATAGCACGCTCCGCAAGGAATTTCGAGATCTGCTATGCCAGCTTGTGGGCTGTGTGGTGCAATTAAAGGGTCAGCCTGCCCCTCCTGCTCAGCCCCCAGCACAGCCACCTTTGGGACCATGAAGGTGCAGTGGTAACTGCCAATAAGTGGAGACCTCAGTCTCACCGCATTCATTTGGGGGCTTGTGGGCTTCCGATTACCAAACACCTCTTCCTGTCCAAGGTGTTTACCCCCCACATGTGTTATATACCACCCCTGTATGCTGTCTAGTCTGTCTTGTCTGTCTTCATACCCAGCTTACCTCCCAAAATATACCTACTATCCTTCCCCAACATCTCACTCTCACCTTAAAAAAAAAACAAAAAAAAGGGCAATCTGTTCCCCCCCAAAATTTTGCCCGATACATAGCTGTCCATTTTGCACACGTGTCCACTGGACACATATAATCTTGTCTACTTGGCTTCATAACACATTACTGTTGTCCTCATCCCTCTCTCTCAGGGGTTTGAGTGTCCAAATGTACCTCCAAATTCAGTATGTATGCACAGCTGTTGGTGTAGAAGAAATGGATAGCTACGAACCTTCCCTAAATCCATCCTGCACATCCCAAGTATCTTTCATATTGTTTTACCCTGTTTGTGCCCCCTTTCTTACCACTTCTCTATCATCCTATTTCATTTGTTTTAAAGAAATTAGTGCAGGGGTAAGTGGGAGTAAGCAGTAGTAAGCGGGTGTAAGCCTGTTTTAAGGCTAACTGTGTGTAGGCATAGTTAACTAGACGTTAGCATTGCTTACTGCCATGCAAACCCGATTATAGCTGCTTAAAAGTACCTTAATCACTCTGTATCCAACAGCCCTTCTGCTCAGCAACAAAATAATCTGACCTATCAAGTCTTGAACCCAGGACACTCTATCCTAGAATCAGTGAGCATACCAGTGCACCATCTGAGCTGTAAGAATTGTTCTTGCTTTCTCAAACTTATCATGCAGTCTGGTCATTTAACACTAATGAAAATGCTATCCCAGGTCTTATACCCAGGACCCTATACACTCCAGTCAGAGACAATACCATTACGCCATTGGAGCTGTATAAATAGCACTTGTTTTTTCAAACATATCATTCAGTCTGCTCATTTACCATTAATGAAAGAAAGCTAGCAGTCCCAGGTTTTGGGCTCAGGACCCTATATAATAAGGTGAGAGAACATGCCACTATGTCATTAGTGTGATATCTACTAAAAAGGAAAAGTGAGCAGTGGTTAGCAATGCACAGCTGTGGTTAGCTGGTGTATGACTCTTAAATATAGATGCTAAGTGTGTTTGTGCATTGGTAAGCATCACTAAGCAAAGTGTACACAGTGTAAGCACCTATACGTTTAACCGTGTTTTAGCTCTGCTTAGCGTCAGGCAAACCTGTGCAAACACACTTAAAGCCACTTTAAAGTGCCTTAGTCACTCTGCCTACTTCTGCCCAGCAATAAAATAAACAGCCTTTCCCATTACCCTCTACACCATACTCACAACAGTTAACCACTAAGCCATCTGAGCTGTAAGATGTTGGGATGATTTCTCTGACATATCATGCAGAACAGTCAGTTTACCATAGGAAATGTACAATGTGGAAGCACTAAACATTCAAATGATATATATACACACGGGTAGTATCACTTCACCTAAAACTCATTTCACCAAGAACAAATCACCTAAGGTTCATTTCACCTAAAACTCATTTCACCTAAAACTCATTTCATTGACAAGTAATGCAATAAGGCAAGTCAAAGGTATATGTCCTTTTCCCCACTGTAGTGTTATCCTGGTGTTAGTATATATAGTTAGGGGTGTGTGGGGGGTGCAGCCCCCCCACATTGGTGTGTGTGTGGGGGGGCGTAGCCCCCCACTTGCTTTGGTTTTATGGTGTCTGGTTTTGTTTTACGTTATTTGGTAAAAGCCTACTAGATGGGGGGCTATGCCCCCCACACCCCCTTAATATATATACCAACACCAGGATCGCACTACAGTGGGGAAGAGGACATATACCATTGAGCTGATTTAGAGTACTACTTGTCAGTGAAATGAGTTTTAGGTGAAATGAGTTTTAGGTGAAATTAACTTTAGGTGATTTGATCTTGGTGAAATTAGTTTAGGTAAAATGAGTTTTAGGTGAAGTGATACGTACCCATATATTTATCACCAACCACCTGCATGTCCTCTCTCACCACATCCATAAACCTTATCTTAGGCCTTCCTCTTTTCCTGTTACCTGGTAGCTTCATCCTTAGCATCTTTTTCCCAATATACTCAGCATCCCTCCTCAGCACATTTCCAAACCAACGTAATCGTGCTTCTCTGGCTTTGTCTCCAAACCTTCCAACCTGGGCTGACCCTCTAATATACTTATTCCTAATTCTGTCCACCCTCGTCACACCCAGTGCAAATCTTAACATCTTTAATTCTGCCACATCCAGCTCAAACTCCTGCCTTTTTCTCAATGCCACTGTCTCCAACCCATATAACATAGCTGGTCTCACTACCCTCTTGTAGACCTTCCCTTTCACTCTTACAGATACTCGTCTGTCACAAATCACTCCTGACACTCTTCTCCACCCACTCCATCCTGCCTGTACTCTCTTCTTCACCTCTCTTCCACACTCACCGTTACTCTGAACTATTGACCCCAAGTATTTAAACTCATCCACCTTCGCCACCTCTACCCCTTGCATCCTCACCATTCCTCTATCCTCCCTTTCATTCACACACATATATTCTGTCTTAGTCCTGCTGACCTTCATTCCTCTTCTCTGTAGAGCATATCTCCATCTCTCCAGGGTCTTCTCCACCTGTTCCCTACTCTCACTACAGATCACAATGTCATCTGCAAACATCATAGTCCACGGGGACTCCTGTCTGATCTCGTCTGTCAACCTATCCATCACCAAAGCAAATAAGAAAGGGCTCACATATGCAAATATATAAATAAATAAATATATATATATATATATATATATATATATATATATATATATATATATATATATAAAACACGAGTATATATAGAGAGTGCACAGAAAATCAAACAGCCAGTAATCCTAGACTTGCCACCTTTTCAAATGGCCAGAGTCTATTCTTTCCTGGAAATGAGAATTATTGCATTAAAACATACCCACAGTCAATGCACAGGACATAACAACACACTTTTTGCATAAATATAAATATTTATTTGTGTACTATTTAAGTTGTTTATGTCATTTCTTATAGCATTTAGATGTCTGAAATACAAAATAACTGATTTATGTAACTATCAAAGAAAACATATGATGCATTCTTGGTCCTACCATCTCAGGACATTTGTCATTTGTCAGTTTTTATCAGCAGGACACAATTTCACAAAGACGGTTTGTCCCTCGCAAAGAGGGACAGGTGGTAACTCAAAGTAATCCACAAAAATAGGATACTCTGCTGTCTTGGGCAAAGCCTTCAAGTAGTGCAACAGTAAAAAAACACACTTGCATTGAATACAAGAATAAATCAACACTTAATTACAGATTTAGTTCAACAGCCTCCAATTACACTCTGTAGTTTACCCCCTAGGGAGAAAAGTATCAGATGTTACAATGTAAATGGATCCTTTACATAACGATACTTCACTTTAAACTGTACTATCACACTGACAAACAGAACTGTGTGTGCAACAGCAAGCTCTAACCCACCACTGTCCCCACGGTGAAATGTATGAAAATGTACAGCCATATACCTTCATGTTTCTTATTAGTAATATCCCTCACATGTTCTAACAGCCTAGGTTAAAAACATGTAATATCCCTCCCCCATAAAATGTCTTACAAGGGCATATAACAGCATTCTCTATACACTGACTTCTTGATTGTACAGGGTCACACATGTTGTCCAGTCATAGCCCTCATATTTATGGCCCCTACCCCACAACATGTGCGCGAGTCCACAACATCACTGGGATCATAGCAGGAATGTCAGCACTAAATAATGATAGACCATACCTATCAACCTTCTACTGCATGACATCTGGATAAAGCCTAGTATATAGGTGGAGGACAGAGGCCAAAACACAGGGCCATATTTGAAATATTGCTGTTATACACTGTGAAAGTTGCTGATGTTACTGGATTGGTGGCAAAATACCCTTTCTGAGGAATATGACGTCAAAAACACAAATGGATGTTGCCATGTACTGATAGCAATCAACAGAGAGAATGCCACTGATTTGTCAAGGACAACATCTGTCTGGAGAACAGACAAAACATAGCAGCCAAACCTCTGGCCATCACGTGGATAACCTCACAGTTGAGAGCTATGCAGACAGACTGCAATCCATGCAAAACTAGCATGAACACACAAACCCTGTAAAATTATCAGTATTGAAAGCATATAACAGCAATACTCACACTCTGTCCGTAGGTCTGGAATCATATACAAACATGTAGTTGGCCTGTGTCAACAAGTATTGTTGTAAGAGGTATTCCTACCTGCTGTCTGTAACACTGCTGCCCCCACACATGAAGGATGTCTTCCATACAGGCAAGGTAAAGGGACAATGCCCACATGAAGTAGGTAATTAGGGTAGTAGGTTGCTATGATATTAGCTACTGGAATCTACACAGCTGTCTGCATGCAGTTAGCTAGTGGGGAACACCAGTTGGTGCAGAGGCCATCACCTGCTCATGAGCATCACCTACAAAAGCCATGCTGCAACCTATTCAAACCAACTGGATCCCTGTAGTGCAGAGAGAGAGAGACAGAGACAGAGAGAGAAAGAGAAAACAAACAAAACAAGAAAGACATAAACCTAAACTGGAACATGGAAGAGAGCATAAAAATAAAACAAGTATGTGAAACATGTAAGCATGTAATTGAATGTAGTACTTGGTCTGTAATAATGGGATAGATGATTTTGAAATAATTATATGTGCCAACAAGACTTGCTGTAATAATGTCCTGCTGAACAGCTGCTACGGAGATAGCATCTGGCTCTGTCTGCAGTGGGCTATACCTGTCAACTGTACAGATCTTCACAGAATGTCAAGATTTACCCATCATAGTGTTTGGTCTGTTCCTCCTAACATCTATATTTTTCTGTCAAATAGATGAGGATGGAAGTCATGAAGTAAGGGCAAACACTTGAGTTTCATACTCCACATCCTTCAGAACAGTCATGGTAATGCAAAATGTATTATGTTACAAACTTCATAGGTTTGTAATAGGCATATTTAAGATCTGTCTCTATTTATCCCCCCATAATTTTAGGATTTGTCCAGATGTGATGCTCTAAGAGGTGGAGAGGTAGGATCACGGGTCTATATCAGCATTTTGAAAATTTAATAGTTCGAATCACTAAATATCGAACTGAAATGATCAAACTATTAAATTTTCGAATGCTGATAAAAATAAAAAACACCAAACCCCCCCAAAGGGTGTAGGCAGAGGGCAAGCACCCCTGCACCCCCCCATGGGGGTCTGCACCCCCCCGCTACTTAAAAATACCAACTCCGAGACAGCACTAAATTGAAGTAAGTGAAAATCTCCCCTTACAGAGATTTCTGTTTAACCGTTAGATGTTCTTCACTTTCGGCATGTTTGCGTCGACAATATCGTATTCGATATTGTCAGCATTCGAGATGCTGACTGGAACCCAGGATCACAGCTGAGGAGCCTGACTCACCCTGGGAAAGGACAGCTCACATATGGCAACCACTAGAGTGTCTGTCAAATAGTCATTACTGTGCCACTGATAGGCCAGTTAATGGGATGTTGTCCATATCCATATGTTACCTGTGAATATGAGTAGTATACGTGTTTGCATTGTAAATCTAAGATACCTATATAGGGCATGTGCATAGTAAAGTACTGTTGCAGATGTGTGTGTTAAACTGCATGTGATATACTGAATTAATATCATTCAACTGTACAGTGTTCTGCAGGACAATAGTCACAGTTGTGACTGCTATCTGTAGTCACATACACATATACTTGTGCTATGTCAGCTATATTAATACATTATCAATATTGATTTCTCTGTTGTCACCCATTGATGAGGGCCATTGTCCAGAAGTCCTGGTATAACAGGTTGAGAAGTATGATTGAGTTGCAAGACTGTAAATACAGTGTGCCATACTGACATAGAACAAAATGTATACCAGGTAACCCCTGAGCGTGTGTATGTATATGTATGTTCAGCTGAAAGGCACAAAAGTAATAACATGGGTTATAAGCAGTCCGTAAAATAAGTTGTGCATGTTGCACATGTGTGTAATATCAGTGTCACTGCATACAACAGAAATAAATGTGTACAGGTACTGGTTGTTGCATTGCCATGACACTGATATGGGTACTACAGTAGGCATGGCTATCAGGTAGTAATCAGAGAAGTGTACAACTGTATGAGCCACTGTCCATGCCTACCACTAACAGCTATCAGAGAAGTGTACAACTGTATGAGCCACTGTCCATGCCTACCACTAACAGCTATATCAACACCCATATACACTGGATATCCAAAGTGTATACACCCATGTTGGAATGCCAGATTTGTATGCTGTATGCCAATGAGACCACAGAAAATCATTTCATAATGTTTTTCACCTCAGATGTGATGCACAATTCCACTGAAAAAGAAACAAAGCTGGTTCAAGGAAGGTAAGCAACTATTGCCAAGTGAAAATGTGTCATAATGTTAGAGTACAAACAAGAGAAATGGATGCTGTAATCATCTCAGCAAGTGTTTACACAATATATCAATTTAAGGGTGTGCACACACATTCATCTGGCTTACTGTACTGAGTATTATTTCCCATATGTTTTCACTGAACAGATTGTTATGTTTTCAATTGAATTTTAGCAAGCTATAGGTCACATTACAGGTGGGGATTGTGATGAAATGAGTTTTTGTGGGGTCATGTTTCTATTGCACAAATACCAGGCATTGTAACAAGGGTGTGTACACTTTATATCCACTGAAGCTATATGGAATCAGCAGTACTTGACCTGTAAAACCAGCCTCAACCAAGGATAGAGTAATCCCCCTTGGTGGGCAGCAGCAATACACAAAGCACATAATAGGTTGCTATAGTGGCTGTACAGGGACACATAGGTGCAGACCACAACTTGGAAGCAAGTCCATCTCTATCTGAGCAAGCATGTAGGTTCACAGGTGACTTCCTGTAAGGCTGACTATGACTATAAATCAGACATATCCACACCACCAAGGCCAATTGCCACAATGTCTCCACATATGTAGTCAGTCTCAGAGGCAGTAACACAATTCAACCTGTACTGGGAGGTAAAGCACACCTCATACACACATGCCATGGATACAGGCAACCTGCATCAGACAGGTTAGGTGGGAACAGTGTCACCCTGTCCACACCATTTGCACAGGGGGATATGCACATAAACCACACTCCTGCCCACATCAGTGGTGAGCATGTACATAATGCCTACTGATGGCAACAACAGCAAGTCTCCATGGGGCTGAGAACTTCACAGTCTGCCTCCTACATGAACTCAGGCATATGCTCACAGCTCCATCACACGCTACAGTCAAACACAGACTTGCCACCATCCACACCATCCACATGGAAGGTGGCCACTGTCATCCCTCTACACAGAAATGAATGGGGAATAGAGGATTATGCAATTAAATGTCCAACATTGGGGGAACTAGACAGGTCAGGACCAGGAGTGTAAAGCAAGATGCCAAAACCATGATAGCTTGCAGTGTTATGGTATAGTCTGGATTATTTGCAAGTAATATCCACTGTTGATGTGCAAGTGGACAACCGTATGAGGTCCTGTGACCATTTTACCTGTTTATGTCTTCCAGGTAATATGCAACATCCGCAGCTGCCAGCATTCAGCATCACAGAGAATTACACCATAATACAATATGTGATACAGCATTATGCCATGTTATTCAGCCGCAGAGTCCAGGATCTGCAGGAGACGACTGGCCCGTGGAATGAGCTCGTGCACAGGGTAAACGATGTTGGCCTGTACAGCTGAAACTATGAGCAGGTGTGGCATTGTTGCACTAACCTCATCCACCATGCCTGTCAGCGGGCTGCTGCTGTTGTGAGGGACTGGCTAGCCACAGGTGGGGGTCAAGCCATCCAGCCTCCACTGACACATGCTGAGGAGCTCTTCGCCAGCCTTGGGGCACCCGCCCACCGGACAAACCATGAAGCTGAAGACAGCATTGTGGAGGTGGGCGCCACCCACACAGTGGACGAGGAGCGTGCAGGTAAGGCTCCAGTGCACATTACTAGAACACTGTTGCTTATCCATTTTTACTTGTATAATATCTACATGCATATGTCAGACAAAAAAGTCTGTTGCTGGAGTTTAGTAATGCACAGATGTGCACATCTATGTTGATGGCCTGCATAATTCTTAGTATTGGGGTTTGTACTGTTGATGTGCTGAAATGCTGCTTCCACCCTGTACCAATGCCACAGGAGTGGCTACTGACATTACTTCTCTCCCACAACTATTTAGGTCCTTCTGGTATACAACTGGGACAGCAGCCTGCAGCTGGTGAGTATGGAGTTGTTTTGTTCAGGTTTGACAATACACTGGCCATGTTAAGGACATGCTATTTGCCATGCACACATTTAAGACACCTACCCATAATGTATGCTGTACATGTTCAGTTTTGTTGGTGTTAACTGCACTGCATCACAGTGGTCACCATGGTAGCATATCTAAAGGGTATGTAAGATTCCTGCAGGATACCTCACAACATGTCAGTGCAAGATGTGTGGACAGAGATAAACAAAATGGTGGGACAAATGGCCTACAGTAGGGACATGTATGAAACATTACCCTTATACAGTCGATACAACAGTGTATACACCACTATTACAATGGCAACTGTTCCTGATATATAGAACAGCAGACTACAATAACACATTCCACACCTTTTACAAGCTGTAATGTGATCCTAACATGAGCAATGAATATGTAATATAGAATCCTATGTTAGGACAACAAATATGGGATATACAAACCTTACAAAACACTGTAAGCATATGTGTGCACACACTCCAAATAGCATATCGTGGAGGCAGCATGTGATGTACTGACAGCATTCACTCTTCTCGAGTACACAACTGCCATCAAGTACAGGGCCTCAATAACACACCAAGTAATGGTTTGCTGTCCAAGAAGTATGTTCATGACATTTGCCCAGTTGTCTGCAACAGAGACAGCCATGGCTTGCAGACATCTTACAAAGCATGAAATGGATCCCATATCTGAAAGGTAGCAGTCAGGAGTGGAAAAAGTAACCTTACCTCACCATTGCATATACCATGGCAAACAGTGCAGACAGTGATCTAGAGGTGTATTAAATATGGGACAACAGTGATGTAGAAAATAAACAGATGCCCATCCAAAAAAGATGACAAAGCACGTTGCAAACTGGTCCGAGAGGCTGCCCAGTGACATGCAGCAACACCGAGGGAGCTGCAGGAATGTCTAGCAAGTACTGCCTGTGTAGTACCTGTGTTGGCAATTGCCTGGTTTCTGCAAAAGTGTGACCTATGGGTTAGGGTAATTAGATGGAAGATTTGTCCCATATGAAACATCATCCAGGGCTCTGTACAGGTAGCAAAAGCATAACATCAAGTCTCCCAAAGGCATGTGTTGCAATGTGTAATGGTGTCATGAGACCAAGGCTCAAACCTACAGACAGTATTCATAAAGATACGTGTGGTGCATAAGCAACACCTCACTCCACCTCAGGGCCACCATCCCCAACTTTTAGCTTGCTGGTGCCAGTGTACACCTTTAGGGTTGCTGTTCATTAGCTGGAACTAGGCCTGTAGACTTGGTGGGGGGAATATGGAGCACTGAAAAATAACACTCATGTGTGGCCCACAGTTGTCAAGCATATGCAATAAGACTGAGGATGGGGAGGGGTGTCAGCTTCAAACACAACAGTGAACTGAAGCATACACCCAAAGCTAGCTAAAAATGGATGTATCTGAACACATGCAAGGTTATGAATTGTGCCAAACATAACCTAGACTCTATAGGAATAATGAAGCCACTGTCTGACCTCCAAGGGCTATGCACATGAGCTGACCTTGCAATCTGGAAGAGATGGGGGACCTTTGTAGGGCAGGCAGACCAAATAATGCCAAGTAAAGCTGGGGCAAGCTAGTATACCCCTTCCAGGAATAGTGACTGCTGTAGTTCACTTAACATGTGCTTCAACAAACCATTGTTTTAAGGGTGTGCACACTTATGCAACCCATATATTGTATGCATCTCATTCAGCATCTCCACATTTGTTTGATAATGCATTGGATTGCACAGGTCATATGTCACATATCAGGTGTGTGTAATGTTATCAAATGCAGTAGTGTGGCCCCATTGTATATCATAGAAGAGGCTGGCATGTCAACAGGGGTGTTTACACTCCTCATATCCACATTAATCTTTGAATGTTGTCAGTGTAACTGAATTTTATTGCACATACATGCACTGCTGATGATGAGATCTGCAAATCAAAGGTCAGGCATTAATTATTGACATCATTCCTCATATCATCCCAGTTATGTGTCAGACAAACACATAGGGGCTGTGAGCAACAGAGTAAACATAACTGCCAGACATCTACACATTCAGCAATGATATGTACACTTGTGAGGTATGGTGCACAGTACATGCCAGTGTGCTGTACAGGTGCACAGCAATAATGTGTACATGGGTGCAGTGTGTTCCAGGGGAAGGGGGCATCACCTACTAACACAACTCATGCATCACAGAGATGTATATTGTTGGTAACACAGATTAAGAATAGCTGCAGTGCATGCTGTTGAGTGCCATATGTCATGCATGTCAACTGTTGGGTACTGAGATGTCTGTGTAATATCTTTGTGCCACCTCACCTGTAAGTGTGTGCGTGTGTTTGTGTGTGTGTGTGTGTGTGTGTGTGTGTGTGTGTGTGTGTGTGTGTGTGTGTAGAAGTAAACCACAATGTACAGGTCTTAATTTAAATTTATTGTCTGCCCCTCACAGGTGGCGAGGTGGGTCAGGGTCCCTTCTGCAGGCAAACTGATGTTAGTGTCCATACAGACTCTAACAATGATGATAGGCATAGTGAGGCACAGGCAGGGTTGTCAGGGCTGAATCTGTGCCATTGGTTAGCATCCCACTTTTATCCACCCCATCCCCACCAACAGTCACAATGCCCACACATACTCCATCACCAGTGGCCATAGATGAGGGACAGTTGGTGGGTGGTGGCTTGGGACAGGAAAGTGTGGTCACTATGGCAAGTGTGTCTGTACACAGCAGCCATAACCAGATAACCAGTGAGGTCCCACCCAGGCAGATGGACGGGGTTGCTCGTAGGAGGGCTGCTGGCCATCATGCCCCTGGCAGAAGTGCCATAGCAGATGTCACCAGGTGCATGTTTTGGGCTGCCATGGAGGCACAGGCATGTATTGAACATTACACCAGAGATAGTCTGAGGCTCCAGAGGGCTACTCTTCCTGCTGTACATGACTACATCCATGATCATGCAGATGCTCACAGTTATTTTGCAGAGGTGATGGATAGATGGTTGGGTGAGATGGTGGGAATCCTCGACCGTGTGGTGTCTGTGATAGAGCATGTGTTGGGAGTAGGGCGCCAGCCACATGGATGTAGGTCAGCAACACCAACAGGTGGAGGTCTATGTGAACATGCAATATCTCGCTCCCACTCCCATAGTGGCAGTACCAGCAGCACAACTGCAGGGGGGGGTGCTGTCCACACCACAAAATGCAGCAGGTCATGTGCAAGTGGTCCTGGCCAGTCCCAACTGGGATGCGGATACAGCAGACAAATGTCATCTCCAGGGGAGAGTACCATATCTGGGCATCTGGCTGGTGGTTCCCATGAAAGCCCTGGCAGGGCCAGTCACTGTGTCTGTGGCCAGACACCGTGATCTGTACACCCTGCCATGTACATTCAACAGCTGTCCATCATATGTCTGTATAGTGCAGCTACATGGCAGAACTGTGTGCATCCATAAACACACACACATCACCATCATAGCTAGGGTACCTCCATACTTACACACACCATGACTGCACAGGCCATTTAATAAACAACCCCCTAACCCACACACATGATATCAACCAAATGGCTCAGCCTAGACCTCTGGCAAACCCACACCACACCCTGTGCATATGATGATACCTGTGCCACATCCCTGTCATCCATACCATTGATGCAGGGACATTATAATATGGTTCTGATGACAGGGTGAATGTACTAAAGTTTAGCAACTTAATGCTGTTTAAAGTGTTGTCAGCTGGAATGTTTAATGCTTACACGTCAAGGTGTGTAGCTGTCCAGCCATGATGCATTATTGCTGTTATTAACACTGAATGATTGTGGTCTCCATAATGTATTCTGTTTGTGTTCTACATGTCTGCGTGTCAGGAGGATGTTGGTCTGCTGTCCTTTCCTACAAGGGGTGTGGCACTGTGGTGACACACTGACTGTGTCATATCCAGGGTGCAGCTGAACATAAGTAACAGGTCTGTATAACAGTTACTGCATGTGCCACATGGCTGATAGGTCTGAGGGGTGTATAGAGTTGAGTGCATGGTCGCTGATGTAAGCAGGTATTCTACAGTGGACAATGGTAAGTGTACTGGGTGGCACACACCAAATGTTTGTGAATACCACACACACAGAGGCTTTTGTGTTGAGTCAACACACAGAGAATACTGTTCAAATGGATGTACTTCACTTTTCAGAGAACTCATTTTGGCCTATGTAATTCCACCAAGACCAAATTACCAAAACATCACATAACTAAATAATCAGTCTTTCAAATTTCATTTAAATGAAAATATTACTGGCAGGGTATATGTCCTTAGATCCAGTGTAGTGCAGTCCTGATATGTCCTTTTACCCAATGTAGTGCAGTCCTGGAGTTGGTATACATAGTTGTGCCTTTAGAGGGTGTGGGGTGGTGTAGAACCACACATAGTGTGATTTACAACTACTTAACCTCTTAACATAAACTGGACAGTATAACAGGACACTAAGTGGGGGGATATGCACAACAATATTCCCAATGTGGATGGCTGTGCCCACAACAACCACTCCCAACTATATATATTAACTCCAGTATCGCTGTACAGCTGTACAATGAGGAAAAGGGCATTTACACATCTACTACTAGTTTTGATGGAATGAATTTCCACAAGATGATTGCTTTGCAATGTAACTTTTTACCAGTTAGTTCTCAGACAAATGATCTCCTGGGAACTTTTTTTTCTGCAAACTGAAGTAGATCCCTTCACATACACACACACTTACTTGATAACACTGAGATTAAAACCCCTACCTAGGTACTTATTGCTACTAATGTGTTCTGCCTTAATTGCACACACCACAGAGCTTGTAGGGTGAGGTGTGTCCCGAGCTTCCTGTAAAGTGAACAACATCCCCAGGCCTTGTACAGTATGGTAATGGGGGATGTACTGGCTGTTAATGGACACTGCATAGTATAACATATTGACAAGTACACATTGACAAACACATACAGTCATAGACACATTTGACAGACCTGGGTTTAACAGTGCTGACTACCTTGTCAGTGAGTCCATACTGTTACAGAGTTTTTGCACACAGCACATGCACTATTGGGCTGAAGAGTGTCATCAGTTACTTGTATGGTTGATGGTGACAGCGGTCCTCATACAGTGGACCTTGGGACATGTACTGGAGGTACCATGGTGTAAAGAAAGTATACCCAGCACCCCCACCCCACATTGGATATAGTACTCACTGAAACCCATGATAATGCTCTGACATACCCACAATAACACATTTACCAGGACTGCAATGCAAACCTTTGTCTATCTAATTATTGCTACTACAGGGATATGCATTTATTGCACATGCCACAGGGATAGTAGGGTGAGGGTTTTGTCATGGCTCTCCTAATGTGAGCAACATCACCATCTCTTATAATGTATGGCAAAGTTTAGTTTATTTTGAGAATGAGGCCTCAGAATGCTGTCTCCTACAAATATGCACACTCACACACACTTGCACATACATACACACACACACACATACTCACATTTGTCAGGACTCAGAGGGTAACCCACGCCTATCCACCCATTTGTAGAACAGTGTTGTGCTGATACTGCAAGCTCCAGGTAGCCCATAGTGCAAAGAGTGTCATAAGATAAATTTAATGTTAATTACAGCAGCAGCCCTTTCTAAGTATAGTGATGGGGGGGGGGTGCAGTGTGTGAGAAGGCCTCAGAGTATTTTCAACTACATCGGCAAAACCAATGGCCCCTTACGGACAAGAATTTACCAGCATTATTATGCTATTAATAGTAAAAATTCTTGTAAGGCCCTTTATAAACATTCTGTGATATGTGAGGATTTTAAGAAGTTTGAGTTTGTTATTCTAGAAAAGGTAGATGCTCCAGAAAGAGGTGGTGACTGGGAGACATTAATGGAAAAAGAGAGGTTTATTGATGGTTATTGTTGAATACCACTGTTCTCCCAAGTCTTAATGATTATATATCCATTAAGCCTATTTCAAGACTTAGGGCTGATACTTTGTAATGTAAGTTATTTGTCAGGATTCACGAAGCCTCCGTGTAAGAGTTATAACTCTTACACGGAGGCTGCAGTTAAACTGAGTGATGTCAGCATGCTCTGCATATTCATGAGAGCATGCTGAATCACACCTAAGTCGAACACGGCCGTGTAAGACAGTAGGGGGCGTGTCCGTAGGCTGAGCCCTGCAAGCGGACACGCCCCCAGAAGTCTAAAAGTGCCCAAAGTACACACCCACAACAGAGTCCACGGAAATGTGAATAAACACAACACAACACATGCCCCTACAGACTATTAAACATAAAAGAAATATAAATGTACATGTCATATTTTTTTTAAATTGTAAAGATGTTTAACCGTGAGTGCGCTTATGCTGGCGTGCAGAAGCAGCTACAGTTAGCAGTCAGTGGGAAAGCATATAAGAACTACATATGCAAAATAAGCCAGGAAGCAATAGCGAAGCGGTAGAGATGCCGGCTGCAGAGCAGGCATTCATGGTTCGAGCCCCCACAACACAAATCTTCTTTTTTCTCAAAATAAGCAGGAAACAAGTCCCTGACACATATATGTACACATAAAACCAGAATATATGTAAAATGCAATGTAATAGCCTATTTATATTGAATAAATGTGAGCTAAGAAATGAATATAAACTGCCAGATATGCTCATAGCTGAGCTACAGTTCAACAGAGTGAGGTTATGTGCCCGTAGATAAGCATAGGTTTAACTGGTGCAAAATGAGTGCCTGTAGCCGAGCAGTGGTTTACCACGCTAAATATATGTGCCCGTAATTGCGCTTAAGCGGCATATGCGTGCCAATAGCCAAATCAGTGTTAAACCAGATCCCGCTTATGCGGAGCTGTGCAATCACAAGAACGAGCTAACCGACAGGCAACGGTGAGCAAGCTGTATCCAAAATGCCTTTACACAGACACACCCCTCAACATGTCTAGACAGTCCTGAAAAATAAAAAGCAGTGGCCAGGTTCGAACCCAGGATACTATACACCATAGTCAAGGTACAGAACCACTAAGCCATGACAGCAGTACCTAGAAATGCAATATTAGCTCATATATAGGAATGAATACAAACTACAGCATGACAATGCAGGTTTACTGAAGTTGATACAATTCCAAACTGGCCAATCACAGATATGTGCGGGAAAAACGGACTATATAAGCCCCATAGGCGGGAATACACAGCATAAACAATTGTAGAACAGATCTGCAGTTAGAATGTCAGGTGTAGGTGAGGGTAGTCACTTCCGAGCGCAGAGGTGGGGTGTTGAGGAGTCCAGGTACATGGCCTGGCTCCTAGTCCACAACCATGAGGCCCAACTCATGCAGGGCCAGGTCCTTTGGGGAGCGTACAAGGCTGAGGCATGGGACCAGTTGGCTCATGAACTCACCAGTGCCACAGGAATTCCTAGGACAGGTGAGCAGGTCTGTCACCACCATGCGGACCTGAAGAGACGTAAGCAGGACCAACTGAATCGTTGGATCCAGGAGGCCCGGCAATCACCCAACGCCCCACCACTGAGTAAGTATAAATTAATTATGTTTGTAGAACCAGGCAGGTCAGTAATCCACTACTAGTAACTGTAAAGATATATACATGTATGACAGTTAGCATAAGAGTGCAGTGTAGCCAGGAAGGAATTAAATCTGCAACTCACAGAGTGTGAAAGTGTATGCAAGTATTGCCTGATTACAACAGTTCCCAGCCTGTAAGTTGAAACTAATCATGAGACTGTCCAACACATATTTTAAATAAAACTGCCCTGCCTGTAAGAAAATAGTACACAACCTGCAGCAGCAGGTAAAGTATAGCTGCAGAAGAGGATGAATTCACATGTGTGAAATATATTCCTGTGGAAATACTGAAACATGACAGAAGTGAGAGTGCTGGAAAGAACTGTAATAATTTCTGTTAAAACATGTCAATAAAGCCTAGAAGTACCAGTCTGAATAGTAACATGAAAGCAAGTGAGAGAGTGTGAGAAAGTGTCAGGAATACAGCACTACAGTAGTAATAACCCCTGAATAAACTATACTGCAGTCAGGACATAATTAAATGCATGTGAGACCCAGAACCAAACAGAAACATCTGCTCAAAGTGTTGCTGCATGTGGAATGTGTACACCAAAATCTGGATATGCTGCTCCCAGTCTGAAATATGCAGATAAGATGACTGTCTGATATACCAAACATCCACACCTGTCTACAGTTATAGAAAGCACAGTTAACAGGATGATGTATCTGCACAAACTTCGATATGAATCGTGTATGAACAGCAATAAAATGTAGAGTTATGTTGTAGTAACAGTCCCATCTGCAAGGTTAAGTAGTTAACATATAGGACACTGTAGTTAGAACAGTAGTGTGTATATAACTGTAGCTATTAGAAATGTACAGCATATGTGGTTGTATTTGAAGGTGTTAATAATATGTCTGATTTACCCCACCCTCTAACCATCTACAATCCATTCCACGGGAAAATGGTATGTGCAATCACAATTACCACCCCTGGACATCTGTCCTGTTGGGTCATATATATTTGCATGTCTGTTGATGCATCCGCCCCGTTCATACATCCACACCTGATGGCCTGTTGCCATCAATCAACCCTGCATGTTGTTGGACTGTGTATTACTGTTCAAATTATGCATGTGCTATGCACGCTGTTCAATGGTGTGAATAACTGGGTGTTTGGTTAATGGGAATACTAATGCATGCTGTTACAACTAACTGTGAATGGTATTTATATGTCACTAACCCAAACTGTCATGACATAATGCAAAACATAGAACGACAGGGAAGGCGGGTTCCAGCGGACCCACCTCTCCCACCTCAGCTGGTGAGTGCACCTGGCACTAGTGCCCAGTCCGGACCCTCCTCCGGTGGCCCTGTGCCACCTGCGGGTGGAAGCGCTGCAGGGGACGGGGCTCGCCCCCCCTCTGCAAGTGTGGCCGGAGGAGATCCACCACTCACCCTCCGTAGCGTCCGGACTGTGGTGCATAGGGAGATTCGGGACTCTGTCCTTGAGCCCCTACGCCAGCTCGAGGCACGGGTGGTGCAACTAACGGGCTTGCCCGTTGCCCCGCCTACACAGCCCCCAGCACAGCCCCGTCCTGGGCTGTGAAGGAACAGTGGCAACTGCCTATGGGTGGGGATATCAGTTCCACTGTTGCCATCTGTGGGCTCAAGGGCTCTGGACATCCCAACCTCCGTCCCCGTCAATTGTGTAACCCCCCCACACTTGTCATACACCGCCCCTGTATGCGTCTTGTTTGTCTTGTCTGTTAACCTACCCAACCTACCTCCCCAGCTGTACCGACTACCTTCACCTGACATACCACTCTCACCTGAAAAAAAAAATATAAAAAAAGGGCACTCTGTACCCACAAAAAAATTACGCCCCATACATAGCTGCCCATTCCGCACACATGTCTACTGGACATGGAACCCATCAATTCCAATTGGCTGTACAACAGGTATTATTGTTGTCCTGACACCTCTCTCAGGGGTGGAAGGTTTCAAATGTCACACCAAATTACATACATATGCACAGCTGTTGCTGATGAAGAAATGGGCAGCTATGGGCCTTACCTACATCCCTCCTGCACATCCCAAGCTTGTTTCCCTACTGTCTTACCCTCTTTGTGACCCATTTTTCACCACTTTCCTGTCTCCCCGTTTTCTTTTCTTTCAAAGAAAATAGCGCGGGTGTGCGCAAGAGTAAGCATGTTTAAGCAGTTGTAAGCGGGTGTGCGCTTGTGTGCGCGGAGCTAACCGCCAGTGCGCATGCGTGAGCTCTGCGCAAACCAGCGCTAACCCGGTTACAACTGCTTAAAAGTGCCTTAGTCACTTTGATTGACAGGTCCCGTACTCAGTTCAAAAGAAAAATAAAATCCCACTGTGAGTCCCGAACCCAGGACCTTGGCAACTATAGTCTGCATGACTTACCACTAAGCCATGACTCTTAAACAGAAACACTGCACTAAAGTAAATATATCATTTAACAGTAGGAATGAATGTAAAGGGAATATTGATGTGTAGTACACAAAGCATGACATTTAGAATCACAAACAAAACTGGTGGATTTCCATAATAGTAGTGTGTGAACAGAAACAGCCATGCTATTTGGAAGCTAGTAGGTAATAATGTCACCATAGCACCTTGCAAGACACACACATACTCACAGCAGGATAAGCACTGCCCATACCCCACAACCTCTTACAGGAACACATCCGGACCAAGTAATAAAATATGTGGAGCAAAGGCCCAAAACCAGGGACACATTACAAATAAAGTTACAACAAATTCAGACAGTTCAGAAAGTAACAGGGTCTACACCTTGTGGGATGTTTGGAAGGGTATGCAGTCTGGAACTTGAATGTTTGTCACCATATTCTGACTTGAGCCCAGACTGACTTGCCAGATAAAGGTGTGCATGAGATAATGACCAAATTATGAGGCAGAAATGTGGACAGCCTGCAAGTATCTGTACACATGACGGGTCCAACACCACCATATTTGAATAGTAAAGAACCTAGACATAGCAACAGTGAATGTCTTACAGGGATGCCCCACAGACCCCATGTGAAATGTACAAACAGTAGGCAGAAAGGTGTAACACATGCAATGGTAACTATGGAGTCCGGAAAGTATTCACCACTCGCATGGCAGAAAAAGTGTAGTAATACCTATGCTCATGCTAACCCACAGTCACAACTGCAGCATACCAGACATATTAATGGGTGTACCCCACTGATATGTACCATTCCATGAGGCACATAACTGATGAACCTGAAAGCCTCTGGGGCCTGCTCAGCAGCATACCCACATATGCTAATAGATGTCAAGGCCCACACCATGGCCAGACCACACTGCATGCTGTAACACCCTAGCAGATATAGCAAGCATTCCAGGGTGTGAATGTACATGGGAAATAGGAAAGCTACAGCAGCACACTACAGTCAAGACACCTAGCAGGCACACCAGTACTGACAGTAAAGGGCAACTATTGAAGACATAGCAACAGAGTGCAAGCAAAGGTGAAAGGAAAGCACACACACACACACACACACATCAACAATAGTAGTAGTTGTTAGTGTACATACACAGTCAGTACAGGAAACTGGAGAAATGAATGGAGGAATGTTAACCCACAACCCACCGAGTAAAATTAGAGATACCAACCTTTACACTCACAGAATGTTGTCCACAGCATAACAGCATGGTCTCTGCCATTAACATCTGAAAGGGCTAAGCCTATTTCACACACCCTTTTATAGCACAGTTCTGAAATCACAGTGAGAACTGCAATCAGTACACAACAGGCTGCATGCAATTAGCAAATGCTGGCTAACAATTGGTGCAGAGGCCATCACATGGGCATATGCAGATACCTACAAAAGTATGCTGTATTCCATGTCCACGCATGCAATAATTACATTGCACCCGGAGAGAGAAAGAGAGACAGAGAGACAGAGAGAGTGAGAGAGAGAGAGAGAGGGAGAACCACACCCAGAACTAAACTGCAACTAAGCAGACAGACAGGAATCCCCAGCAACAGCTACCTGGAAGCTGCAACTGTGAAGTGGAGCAGCAGGACAGAGAGCCAGACAGTAGCAGACGCAGCTGTGACAAACACAGGTACTGTAAAGTAATACTATCAAGGTGTACATACTGTGAACCCTCCATATGTGTTATTGGGCTGCATCCATATGTATATGAAGATGTGTAATGGGCAGGAGATATACAGCACCTATCAGTGAAGGCTGTACATACAGATGTATGTGTGAGCATCTATGTGCACATATATATGTCGTTTGATCGTAGGTTGTACTGCCATGTACTAATTAGATTACACAGCTATGTATGTTTAGCAGTATGTTAGTGTGTGTATACAGTAAGGTAAACATATATGCTGACATACCTGTCCAACATATGGCTATGTAGTTATGTCAACATATGTATGTGTATATATCTTATATGTATATATATATACATATGATATGCATATATGTATACATACATAGAGAGAGAGATGTAGGACTACATAGACAGATGCTGATAGAATATTGTAGTGACATATCTATGTAATGCACACATGCAGAGATAGATATATGTAGATACATATACATAGACAGACTGATCTGACCACCTACAGGTATGATTGTATATGATGACCTGCAACACAGCCTGCCCCCCCCTGTCGCCCACACCCCCTCTGCGCCCCACGCTCCACATCTACAGCAGAATATGTACATCAATATATATATATGTGCAAATGTATACAGACATATGTACATATATATATAAATAGACATATAGACGTATCTTAATACATATATATATGTATAGAGAGAAAGTGAGAGAGATGTATACAGAGCTGGAGTGAGGCACATGTGTACAGATGTATTGCAACAGGTGCCTGGTGACAAAGGCACGGAGTGAACACCAGTGTCACATCCGGAGTATCATACCACAGTCCAGATCACCTACACAGGTAACCACCATATAAATGAGTGTCCGCCCACCACTGCATGTGTCAGGGGTGGTCAGGGTCAGACATGTGTACAATAGTGGCCCCAATGATAGTCACAGTGGCACACTATCCCTGGAATAGCTGCACATGGTATGTGTCCGCACACATGGTCAGTCAGGCATGGACATGTAGGTCGGTGTACCCCCCACAGCACGTAATGGATGCCATGGTATGGACCTCACACGACAGCAACAGATATGGAGAAGGACACAGTGACATGTACAACATGGTGACAATGCACCCAAACACAGTACCATTGCACAGTGACTGTCAACACCACAGAGTACACATATGCTGCCCACGTACAGGTTACCACCCCCAGATGCACATATGGAGGTCACACCCATGACAGATGTCCAACAGGCATTGTACCACCGCCCACCATCCACAACCTACCTGTCTGCTGTGTGTCTGTGCCACTGCAATAGTGTGCACATGTGTAGGTAGGTTCAAACTCACAGACAGGACACACCCTGCAACAAACCACACAGTGTTAAGATGCGAGACTCCCCATGTGTACATGTCACACATACCCCTGCTGCATGTTACTCAGATAGGTAATATGCCATATGTGTCACCCTGTGTAACTGTGTGACGGCAGCAGGTACCATCACACCACATGTGTCACAATGGTCAGGTTAGCAGAACAGTACGCTGCTGTAGACACGGGGCATTAGCATATTGTATAGTATTGTATTACAATGTCATGTATTGTGTTGTATTGTATTGGTATGGTGAGGTGCCTCCTGCATGGAGTGGAACCACTGGTGCTGTGCCAGTGTACAGGTACATACCCTGTAGTCAAGGTAGTGTAACATAGCACCTCTATATGTGTGTTTAGCGCCTGTCAGAGGTTATGTAGCATGCAACTGGGGATACCAGCAGGTCCCGTCCATGTCGTGTATTCTGCTGACCTGCGGGTGTCTCTCACCTGGACATCTGTAATGACCTTGAGGTTAGGGTCAGCAGGGATAACCATGCCTTAATACAGGGGAGGCGGGTGACACCTGCACTGACCCTGTCCGCCACAATGTCGTCTAGCTGTGGTGTCGGTGAAATATGTGTAGTGTACTACCCATGGGCATAGAGGATGGCTCCTGACCAGGTTGCTAACATAGGTCAGGTAGGCCTCCTGGTCATCTGCAGTATCACGCTTGACATCCCACTCAACATTGCCCATGTAGTCAGTGTGATGGGAAATAGATCCTTACCAGTGCTGCTCAGACATACCCTCCCTTCAGAGACTGATGCTCTGTCTTGCAGTAGCTTACATCAACTGTAATACAATCAGTATATGGCTGGGGTTCGCCGGACAGGATGCTGTCCCTTTGTGGACAGTGTCCTGGCCATATATGGGAATGCATGAGCCATGCGGTCTTGGAGATGTCTGTAGAAAGCAATTGTGTAGGGGTCAGCATTGTGGGTTGTCTCTGCCACTGGCCCAGTGGGCTGTAAGGATACCATATCACTGTTACAAAGTGTATCGTCTGTATCTGTAATGTTGTGCACTGTAGCCATCTGTGCTGGTGGTGGAGGTGGGATATGTATATCCAGGGCAAGCAAGGTGTGGTCAGCCCACAGTAGTCGCCGATGTACGCCATACAGTACCTAGACACAAACCCCCAGAGTGAGGAGGTGCACCTCACCTGAATTGGTGTTCTGACTGCTGGTGTTCAGTAGTATGTCGTACGTAGCCTGGCAGGTACTGTACAACAGTTGCTGGCCGAGCACTGATACCTGGCCATCTACATGTGTATCCACCAATAGACAGACAGATGCTACATATGTGGGATATGTGGTATCATGACAGTCAAGTAGCATGTGTAGTATGTGTGCCAAGGTCTGCCAATATAGATTGCTGATACCATGTTATCTTTTTTCCCAGGTACATGGCCCACCCAAGACATCCAACCTACTCCGTGGCTGAGGATGAGGAGATACACCAGAGCCTGGTGCGGGACTATGCAACACTCTTTTCCCGCACCAGCCAGAATCAGCAGGTGAGGGCTGCAGTGTGGCAGGACCTTGTCCGTCGGGTAAATGATATAGGCATGCATAATAGGACATATGAGCAGGTACGACATCACTGCAGTGATTTGATTAGACATGTCCGTCAGCGTGCATCAGATATCCACAGGCAACAGGTCGCCACAGGTGGTGGGGTGGCTACACATCCCCCACTCACCAGACTGGTGGGACTGCTCCTGAGTGTAGTGGCTCCAGTCCACCTGCAACAACAACAGCAGCAGACATGCGTCATGATGGAGGCTGGAGCCGCACAGCAGCAGGACAGTGAACGTGCAGGTAATATGTCATATGTGTAATTGACTGTTGTGTACACTGGTAGTTAATGCATGTGTGTGGTGTGTCCTTTGTTCGTAGCTGCCACCATAGTATATAATGTGCAAGCGTGATATCCGCAATATTAGCTGCAGACCTTTGAAAGGCGACTGTCGCACTCCTGACCTGTATCATACTCAGTAACATTGGCACAGTTGTGCCCACTAACATTAGTTTCCTCATGTCTGCAGGACCCTCCGGTATCACTGCATTGCAGCCTATCCATGCTGGTGAGTGTCTATTTACATTACCTGTAAAGTTGTTGATAGTAATAGTACCTTTTGGCACACTTAGTGGTGCCCCTTGTATGCATGTAGGTGTGTCTGTGTCTGTGTGTCAATATCACGCATACTGAGTACTGTTCAATTGTGTGAAACTGTGTGCATGTGTGCATGTGTGCATGTGTGCATGTGTGCACCTGTGCATGTGTGCATGTGTGCATGTGTGCACCTGTGCACCTGTGCATGTGTGCATGTGTGCACCTGTGCATGTGTGCACCTGTGCATGTGTGCATGTGTGCATGTGTGCACCTGTGCACCTGTGCATGTGTGCATGTGTGCATGTGTGCATGTGTGCACCTGTGCATGTGTGCATGTGTGCATGTGTGCATGTGCACCTGTGCACCTGTGCATGTGTGCATGTGTGCATGTGTGCACCTGTGCACGTGTGCATGTGTGCATGTGTGCATGTGTGCACCTGTGCATGTGTGCATCGCTGGTAGTGTGTAGACATTGTAAACTGTGTTTCCTGTTTCCTTCCCACAGGTTCTGTTGCTGCTCTGGTGTTATCTAGCAGGAACCTGAGTCAGGTGCCGTGGGTACTGCTACTGATGACATTGGTGTAATGGCACAGGACGGTATGCCAGGGTCCGCCATTGGTCAGCCAATTGACAGTACACAGCTGTCGACCCCATCCATGCGCACAGTTATCCTGCCAATACACCCTTGTCACCACTGTCCCTAGGTGATGGACAGCATACAGTGGGCATAGACCAGGGTAGAGTGGTATCTGCGGCACATGCTTCCCCACACAGCAGCCATGGACATGGCCCAGAGATGGTACCACACAGACAGATGTCCAGGGGTTCTTGTGGGAGCATCCATGGGCGTACTGCCCCTGGCAGACGTGCCCACAGAGGTCTTACAACCTCAGCTATGTTTCGGACTGTCATGCAGGCACAGTCACGTATGGAACGGTACACCAGACAGGGTCTGAGGGAGCTGGCAGCATGTCGCACAGCCATGACCGACGGTATGCGTGACATTGCGGCCGCCATCCATGATTTCACCGACGTCGTAGACAGACGTTGTGGGGACATATTACACCGGCTCCACAACTACATGTCCATGAGCCAGGGTGATGGTGGGCGGTTGCCGACGTCGGCGTCAGATGCCAGCAACAGCAGCAGCTGGCAGTCGGGCGACAACAGGGCGCGTCGCCCGTAGTGCCAGCAGCAGCCCCAGCAATGCTGGGTCTGTGCTGTCATCAGACCGCCCCAGGAGACCACGTGCACGTGGCTCTGGCCAGGCCCGACAGGGCTCTGTGTCCAGTCAATGAACACCTGCTTCTGATGACAGTACCCAGTCTGGGTTGGTACCGGATACGGTCCGTAGCACCCCTGCAAGGCACAGGTACCGTGTCCGTGGCCAGAGACACTGATCTGTATGACCTGGCAGGTACAGTCTGTGGCTGTCCACAAACACCAGTATATGGCAGCCATGAGGTGGAACTGTGTGCATCCATACACACATGCAAAATAACAACACCTAGGGCTACCGCATACACGCACACACTGCATCAGCACTGCCCCACCTTCTACTGCTGTCCCTCACCAACACACATACACATACATGTCAATTGGTGGTATGGGTGGCTGACCCAGGCATACCAAGTTCACACCCTGTGCATATGATGAAACTGTGCCACCTCCTGCATTCTGTAACAACTGTGCAGGTACAGGTTAACATGTTGCTGATGCACAGGGTGACCACATAGATGTGTAGTAATAGTATCATGTTGTTAACAGTACTGTGTTCTGAATTAATTGTGGGTATATCACAGCATGCCTGATGCAGTATTTGTGTGATTGTCATGTCCTGTTGTCTACACCCATGGTAAGTACCATAGTGTATCATCTGCACATGTTGGCATACTGGTGGTAATGATGTCAACAGCAGGCTACATACATAGGTAGCACAGGCGATGGGTAATGAATGTAGTAATACACAATGATGGACATGTAAATTGCAAGTGGCATGTTGCCCACACTAGACTCTGCAATGCAGATGTGTGAGGATGTTGATATGTGTGCAGAACTACACAACTGGTACAGGACACACAGGAGCACACTAGCACTGCATGCACACATCTCATACCATGCTAGACAGCACCAACACACATAACGAACTGTCACAGGAGGGAGAGTCCCCATATATGTCAGGGATACTGTGGTGGCAGGCCAGGAGCATACATCCTACTAAGTATGGCACCACTGAGAGAAGGCTCGGTGTCTGTTATTTGACATGTGTATTACTGCAGGTATGGGCACATGGGTTTCTATCCAGTTATTGTACATCCTGACAGTACATGCATGTTCCGTACACTTGTGTGCACTGAGACTGGACCCTAGCCATCTGACCAGTGTAATTCCATGTACATGTGCATAGCGCCTGCATATTTGCAGTGTTACCTTATGGAACTGGTACAGCTTGTTTGTTGTACAATGGACTACATGGAGCCCTGTTCACTGTACCTTTGTTTGCATGCATGTTTGCTTGCAATTACCCTGGAATACCGATCACACCTGCAATGCATAGTTATAGAGCTTCTGTGGACTCCTAGTGCCATCTGCATAGCCTACTATATGTATGGCCATGTCCCACTTGACAGGTTGCCACTGTTTGACCTGTTCACATGTACATTGCCTGTGACACAGTGCATATGACCTGCCTGGCATGTGTCCACGTGAGCAGTCATATATGCTACTGCTAAGTAGTCACAGGCACTACACCTTCACACATCCATCTCCTGTTGAACTACCTGCTTTGCTAGGGACAGCCTGCACCTGTCACCCCTGGCCTATCAGATATTGGCAAAGTTTCTTGCTACCCCCATAGTGCCTATGTTAGGCAGGGCTCACATGACAAACCCACCTTCATAGGTATCACAAAGGATAAGACACTAAGAGCAATGCTACCCAACGCCAGATGTCTAAACCTCCAGATGCATGCACCCAAAACACTCCTTGGCATGGGAAACATCGATATCTGTGCAGTAACAGATGCCTGGTTCAGGGCTACTGAGAGCACACCAGCACTACTGGGTGTAACCCGGTTGATTTCTTTGCTACAGTCACCAAGGCCATTGCCGAGGGGGAGGTGGTTCACACAGCCTACCTGGACCTTGCAAACGCCTTCGCAACAATACCCCACTTGGGCATTTTAGGGAAGCTCACCAGCTTAAATATAAGACCCTATGTCACTAGATGGATTGCACAGTGGCTCAAGAACAGAACCCACATGGTTAGCATTGCTGGAGCCATGCCAGACCCCATAACAGTTACAGGTTGTGTCCCAGAAGGCTCAGTCCTGGGACCCTCTTGTTTGGTACATATTTATTGGAGGTACAGGCCAACACGGATGAACTGTGGCTGTCCAAATATGCAGATGACTGCAAACTGGACACCATAATCGACTCCCCAGCTGACACAAGCATCTTCCAAAGGGGCATCATAGCAATAGACAACTTGTGCCAGAGCCATGGCCATCTGCTGAACAGTGTGTAGAAGGGGAATGTGCATCCTGTAGTCTGTTCACCTAGTTGCCAACAGGGACATTGTCCTCACACACACTAACCCCCCTCAGCCAAAAACACACACTTGCCAATTGCAGGATTCAAACCCCTATTTGACTGTTATGACACGTGAGACGGGCACATTAGCAGAGCACGCTATATGCATTACTGGGGGCTTTTTCTTCCCCTGCTATACTTATAGAGTGCTGACATCATCAGTGTTTAGAAAAGGGAATGGGCATCCTGTAGTGTCTTATCCTATTTGCCAAAAGGGACATTTCCCTCACACACTAACCCCTCTCAGACAAACACACACACTTGCCATTCACAGGATTCAAACCCCTACCTAACTATGTTATGACACTTGAGACGGACGCATTAGCGGAGCGCACTATTCGGATTACTGGGAGACTTCCTTTCTCCTGCTCTACTTATAGGGTGCTGACATCATCGGTGTTTAGAAAAGGGGATGGGCATCCTGTAGTCTGTTCACCTAGTTGCCAAAAGGGACATTTCCCTCACACACTAACCCCTCTCAGACAAACACACACACTTGCCATTCACAGGATTTAAACCCCTACCTAGCTATGTTATGACACTTGAGACGGATGCATTAGCAGAGCGCGCTATTCGCATTACTGGGAGGTTTCCTTTCTCCTGCTGTACATATAGGGTGCTGACATCATCGGTGTTTAGAAAAGGGGATGGGCATCCTGTAGTCTGTTCACCTAGTTTCCAAAAGGGACATTTCTCTCACACACTAACCCCCCTCAGACAAACACACACACTTGCCATTTACAAGAATCAAACCCCTACGTAGTTTTGTTATGACACTTGAGACGGACGCATTAGCAGAGCGCGCTATTCGCATTACTGGGAGGTTTCCTTTCTCCTGCTCTACTTATAGGGTGCTGACATCATCGGTGTTTAGAAAAGGGGATGGGCATCCTGTAGTCTGTTCACCTAGTTTCCAAAAGGGACATTCTCCTCACACACTAACCCCCCTCAGACAAACGCACACACTTGCCATTCACTGGAATCAAACCGCTATCTAGCTATATTATGACACTTGAGATGGACGCATTAGCAGAGCGCGCTATTCGCATTACTGGGAGGTTTCCTTTCTCCTGCTCTACTTATAGGGTGCTGACATCATCGGTGTTTAGAAAAGGGGATGGGCATCCTGTAGTCTGTTCACCTAGTTTCCAAAAGGGACATTTCCCTCACACACTAACCCTCCTCAGACAAACACACACACTTGCCATTCACAGGAATCAAACCCCTACCTAGCTATGTTATGACACTTGAGACGGACGCATTAGCAGAGCGCACTATTCGCTTTACTGGGAGGTTTCCTTTCTCCTGCTCTACTTATAGGGTGCTGACATCATCGGTGTTTAGAAAAGGGGATGGGCATCCTGTAGTCTGTTCACCTAGTTTCCAAAAGGGACATCTCCCTCACACACTAATCCCCCTCAGACAAACACACACACTTGCCATTCACAGGAATCAAACCCCTACCTAGCTATGTTATGACACTTGAGACAGACGCATTAGCAGAGCGCGCTATTCGCATTACTGGGAGGTTTCCTTTCTCCTGCTCTACTTATAGGGTGCTGACATCATCGGTGTTTAGAAAAGGGGATGGGCATCCTGTAGTCTGTTCACCTAGTTGCCAAAAGCGACATTTCCCTCACACACTAACCCTCCTCAGACAAACACACACACTTGCCATTCACAGGAATCAAACCCCTACCTAGTTATGTTATAACACTTGAGACAAACGCATTAGCAGAGCGTGCTATTCGCATTACCGGGAGGTTTTCTTTCTCCTGCTCTACTTATAGGGTGCTGACATCATCAGTGTTTAGAAAAGGGGATGGGCATCCTGTAGTCTGTTCACCTAGTTTCCAAAAGGTTGCATTTCCCTCACACACTAACCCCCCTCAAACAAACACACACACTTGCCATTTACAAGAATCAAACCCCTACGTAGTTTTGTTATGACACTTGAGACGGACGCATTAGCGGAGCACGCTATTCGCATTACTGGGAGGTTTTCTTTCTCCTGCTCTACTTATAGGGTGCTGACATCATCGGTGTTTAGAAAAGGGGATGGGCATCCTGTAGTCTGTTCACCTAGTTTCCAAAAGGTTACATTTCCCTCACACACTAACCCCCCTCAGCCAAACACACACACTTGCCATTCACAGGAATCAAACCCCTACTTAGCTATGTTATGACACTTGAGACGGACGCATTAGCAGAGCGCGCTATTCGCATTACTGGGAGGTTTCCTTTCTCCTGCTCTACTTATAGGGTGCTGACATCATCGGTGTTTAGAAAAGGGAATGTGCATCCTGTAGTGTCTTTTCCTATTTGCCAAAAGGGACATTTCCCTCACACAGACTTACACACACACCAACCTCACACACAGACACACATACACTGAGCACTTGCAGGATTTGAACCCCTACCTAACTATATAATGACACTTGAGACGGACGCATTAGCAGAGTGCGCTATTCAGATTACTGGGACGTTTCATTTCTCCTGTTGTACTTATAGGGTGCTGACATCATCTGTGTTTGGAAAGGGGAATGTGCATCCTGTGGGGAGGCAAACACCAAGCACACTATGGCTAAGCTGTCATTCCCTAGGGCAAACAGCCTAGTGTTGACCTCTACACCATTATGTTTAATTGTCAAATGCACATTATTTGTCGCTGATAGACTGTTTGCATATCTTTATTGCCATAGCATTCCCTGTTGGTATGAACAACCTCTGCATCTGTGGAAACTGTTTGCATATGGGAGGGATCCACTATATCACGTATGTCTCTGTAGTCATTTAACTGTGTGCACTGGGCAGACTGCTGTAATGTGGTTGGTTCCTGGCATAACACATAACAATACCAGATATGTGTGTCCCACTGCTAAACCAAGATTTGGACTAAGTGTGTGAGCATGCCCAGTTCAGCCTTCCCATGGCATGTTGTCAAAGTGTGTGAGCCTGCCCAGTGTGAGCATTCCATATGTTGGACTCTGCAGCCCACCACATTTGTGGATGTGTGTGAACTTCACAAACTATCACCCGTTCATAGTTGTGGGTTGTGTGTCATGTTGTGTAGTTACTGTACAACTGCTTTGTGTGTGAACACAACAGGATTATACTGTGCCTGCAGTGTTTGCATGGGATACTTTGCATACAGTTGTCAACATCCTTTCACACTGACCTAACACTGTAGTACTGTATAGTGTACTGGCAGTACTTTGACTGTGGTGGACAGTAACCTGGACTTTACTGCTGTCACTGCTTTACATTTCGATAGTGGGCACAACAGCCTGGTTAGGGCCAGTTGTGTACATCTGACCATGTTGCATTCTGTTCAGATATGAACTACTTACACCAGGCTTGTCCAACATTGTTAGTGTATTCCACAACATAGGTGTACAATTGCAAACACTAGCGATGTGCCCTAGTCCATGTCTAATGCAAGTTGGAGAGTGTGTTTGTCCTTCAACACACATTGTAAGGGGAGTTTGCCATGACATATGTCATGGTTAGTATACTGTGCCTCTGTCTACCTGTGACATGACAGTGATACCCAGGATAAACCTACCATCTCCCGTCCACCCATCAGGATTCCTATTGAGGAAGATTGATAAGTGACTCTATGGGTAGCCTGTGCTGAGGGTTCACTCATGGGTGGGAGTGGCTTCTGTGTTATGGATCACACAGTACAGCTTGTCCTATGTAAGTCAGTGCTGGGGTTCAGGTCTGTCATGTGCATAGCTCACTGCCATTCAGATTGTACTATGTGCAGCATTTTTATTGATGCCAGCAACACAGGCAACACATGGCATCTGTGTAGGCTGATTGATACTCCTGATGAGGTACTGTTGGGGACTTTACAGTTGATGGAGGTGTCTGCTGAGGTACATCCCACAGGGGCTATTGTAGTCGATTGTACCACTGATGCAGGAGGACTGCAGAGCCACAATGACCTCCCTTATGTAGATCTGACAGCCTTCATGATTAGGTGGGTATATGGTATGTTTCTGTAAACACTACAGCACATGTTTGTCCAATGCAGGATATCTATCACCCTGTGTCCCCAGGTCTCTCATTACATGTTAACTACATAATGGGTTAACACCTATGTGGTGATTGGTGGGCACTTACTGTATATCCACGGGGTTGACTATACACGCTTTCTGCACTTAGCTTGCTGACATAGCTATGGCACCAGTTGTCTGTTTCTATGTGGCCCTTTTGTGGGATGCATGTGTCAGCTGGTGGATCATATGTGGTGAGCGGTTTGTAGTCCTCTGCAAACATGTTAGGACACAGTCCTTCCATGTTTGCCTGTACCTATGGGACATATATACCAGACGAGGGAGATACCAGGACCAAGCCTTGTGGGATGCCAGTTATATCTGGTTTGTAGTCTGACATGGCTGAAGCATGTCTGACCATGTCTGTTCTGTCCTTGGTCTGGTTTGCAACCCCTCTACTGACATGTGGGTTTATATTTACGCTGGTGAGCCTATCTATACTGAACATGTAGGGTATTGTATAGAAGCCTTTGCAAGGTCCAGATACACTGTGTGGAGCACATTGCCCTCATCAATGACCTTAATGACTGTTTCAATTGAGTCCAACATGGTTAGGGGCAGGATCTGCACTTGAGGAGGCCACACTGGGTTGGGTCCGTGTCAGTAGGTCCCCAACATCCATATGTCTGTGGTACATGCTGCTCCTTTCCATAGCTGTGCAATCTGGGCTTCTCAGGATTCTGGGGAGGTACTGTTCAGTATCCATTCAGGCAACACCTTTGTTGAGAAGGACCACTGTTGTTGTACACTGCTCTTTGGGTACATATTCTGTGGTACGGCTGACATTGAGCAGTAGTGTGGTTTGGCATTCCATTCATCTTAGACTCCATGTTGCACTAAGCCCAGGTCACCATCTCATACCATTGCTGCTGTGTGTTTTGCTTTGGAGATGTTGTCTGTTACCTCAGCATCTGCTATGTCAGGGGGCCAGCAGTCTGCTGGGATAGATATTCTGCATTCGTGGGGATGGGGGGGTTTGCACTGCACCTGTCGGGATGTATGTTGGCAATATGTGTGTGTGTTTGTGGTATTTGTGTGATTCAGGGCATATCTGTGAATTCACAACATGGCTCCTACCATCAGTTGTGTAAGCCTTGGGATTATCCTTCGTGTCCTGTACAATTTGTATCTACATAGGTTCATAGGTTCATACTAGACTATCCACCCTGGGCATTTGTTAGGCTAGCCAGAGTGTGTGTGGCTTTTGAGACCCCTTGCTATGTGGATATTATGGCCATGTATTATTTGCTTAGCTTTGCCTCTGTCTGGACATGACACAGTGAAGACCCCCACTGTAACTCTACAATCATCCATCCACTTGGCAAGATTCCTGTTGAACAGTGTCAGTGAGGGGCTCTGCCTAACATGGGGTGGGATTCTGGTCCAGGGTGTGTGGAGCCTCTGGATTATGTATCTGTCCCACCGCACATCCTATTTCATTATTTGTTGAGGTTGACATCTCTCACTCTCGCAGCTCCAATGGATATGTGTTGTCTGGGGTGGAGCATGTCCATTACTCCTGTGTTGGGCATGGCCTCCTACAACAGGCATGCAATGCCTCTGTGTGGGCAGTCTGTGACTGGAGTCAGCTGGGGTGTCTACAGCCAGGCAGCATATGACATATATGTGTGACACTTGATCCTCTTGGTGAGGTACCTTTGCGGTCTTTCTAACTGCTGCAGGTGTCAGGTAAGGTAGATCCCATATGAGGCATTGTACTGGATTATGGGTGTGATTGGGATAAAGTATAGGGGCACAGTGACCTCTGTTGCCATAGATGTGACTCCTTTCCTGATACAGTGTCACATGTAGACAGTCTTCCTAGCCACATTGGCAATGTGGGTGTCACATAACAGGTTAATGTTCACTTGTGTCCCTTGGTCCCTGGTTACTCCTTCCATACATAATGGTTTACCACCTATGTGGTATTTCGTGGTACCTTGTTTGGTATTTGGTGGGACATTCATACTGTCCAGTGTCTTCAGGACGGTTGGGGGGGGGTTATTGTGTGTGAGAGTGCGGTCTGTAGCATGCTACAGACTGCACAGCAGTCTTGCCTACAGTTAGTTGCACGTGGGTGAACTCCACTGCCTTGTGCATTGTCAGTTACCTGGACGTATGGGTGTCTGTGCTGCCTATGGTTACTCACCTCCTTTTATGTAGTGTTCCAGGTTTTGGGGCCATGACACATGGTACATGGTATAACCTGGTAGTGCTGGTGTGCTGTCAGGAGCCTTGCAGCAGGTTTCTGTCACTGCACAGACATCGATGTTCTCTATTCTGGGATGGCCTCGAGCATGCATATTGGGGTGTACACATCTGGCATTGGTCAGCATTTCCCTTATGTTTCTTCCCACTTATGTTTTCTCGGGTGGTGGGTCAGTCTTTTCAGCCTTGCCTACAAAGGCTGTGTGGAGGTGGCCAAGGCCTTATCCACTATTCAGACGCCAGGGGTAACAGGTGCAGGCCATCCCAAGGGCAGCTGCATGGCTTGTCAAGCATGACATCCCAAGCAGACAGACATTGATCCCCTTGGAATGACACCAGTAAGTGTGCTACTTGCTATGACTGATCATTCCATGTTTCTACTGTGGCATTATTCTTGGTAAGGGTAGGTTGCTGCAAACGGTGAGTGTCATACCAGCCTGGACTACATAATCGGATAGCTCATCTGTGTCTCTTTACATGTAGTCTAGGGCAGTACATCTCGGTCATTCACACCAGCATGGACTATGACTGCATCATATTTCTATTTGCTTTGGAGTGACCTACATATTTCTGTTATGTGGCATATTGTGGCGGCCTACAGGCAGCTTACTGTACCCTTTCCTTTGTTCAGTCTGCTGTGCGGGACAGCAGTGTGTCTGACTATGGAGTCACCTATTACAACTGTATCAGGCATGTTGTTTCTCCTTCTGGCCTGTGACTGTTTGGCACACCAGCTTTGTGTGCTATGTGTTGCATGTGCTATGTTTGGAGGCTGTTTCATTGGGTGTCTGCTTTAGTGGCCTCTGTTGGTGTGCTGTGTGTGTGATTTCTGCCTCCGGAATGTATTTCTGTGTTTATGTGTTTGGTTTGCAGTTGTGATAGGTCTATGTGGGTATGTGTTTGTGGTGTGTGTGGTTACCTTCTCCTGCTGACTTGTTTTGGGTGTACTGAGTTGGGGGAGCTCTGCCTCCGGTTTGGATGGATGGTTGCATCTCTCACATATATTTGTATTTCTTGGGTGGAGTTGGTGGTTGTCTGTGTACTTGGGGCAGGTGTAACATTGCCTCGGGATTCACAGATTCCACTTGTTGTGCCTGGCCTTACTGGATTGCATGTGTGGACAGATTATATTGCCATACTACTGATCAGTAATTACGTCATTGTTCATGCTTGCTCTATCATGTAGTAGCTTCCTTATTCTCTTGCATGTTTTGGTTATGGCTGGTGTCCACCATGCCAGATTTAGGCACTGTGTCTTGTTTTAATTTGGGACTGCATAATCCAAGCATTCCTGGCAGTGTTCATGGAATGGCTGTCTTACAGGTTCTGAGGCGTGGCCCATATTTTGCACCTGCACGGGACCTTTCATGGATTCCACATCAGTTTGGAGGTGTGCAAATAATGCTTAGCACATGTTTTCCACTGTGATTTCCGGACAGGGACTGTGGTCAGGATTTGTATATCCAGTGTGATTACTATATGGTCTGGTGTTACCAGTGAGCAATACACTTCTCATCTTGACATCCCGCACTCCATGTTGCTGATCATCACAACCAGTATGCTTAGCGCTCTTGTGGGTGTGCTACGTTGTTCCTGGGCCTTTTGGTTTGTGGATTCAATGACCTTTTGTCCTACACTGTTGCAGCTGGTATAATGCTCCCAGTCTATGTGTCTGGGTATTTGCAGTCGCCCAATATAATGTGGTTTGGAGGACTTGATATATTCATGTATTCCAGCATGGGCCCGATGCAGTTCCTGGTGTTGGGCCAGTACTCTGTAGCAGGCTATACACTGGGGCAGTTTTAGCCACTGTTACTTGAGCATGGCTAGTCCATGCTGCTTTTGTGGTGGTACCAACATGGGGTGTGGTTATCCTTGACAATTCTTGCTGGTCACCCTCCTTTTGTAGCTTGTTCCAAGTGTTGAGGATGTACAGCACAGTATGAGGTGTAACCTGGTAGTGTTAGGGTGCTGTAGTGAGCCTTGCCTCAGTATTCTGTTACAGCACAGTTATCAACATTCTCCATACTGGGTGGGCTTAGTCTGCATGCATCTTGCTGTTTGACCTTATCCCTTATCTGATTCTTATCCCTTCTGGTACCTATGGAGATGGGTTTGTGTTTTGCGCCTTCCTATTCAGGGCACACTGTGCATGACAACAGCCTTTGCCAGTATCCATACGGCCTGCACTGATAGGTGCACGCCAGTCCTGGCAGGTGGTGCATCATGTCATGCTCAGCATGTCATCCCAGACTGGCACACAGTGGGTCCCCTTTGCCTAACTGCATTACTTCGGAAATTGTTGCACGTCATCATCTTGTTGTCCTGTTGTGGCATGCTGCTTGTTGAGGGTAGGATGTTAGACGGGGTCCTCAGGTGTGCATATGGTACTTGGTGTTACATTACTTGACACATAGCATTCATGCCTCAGGTGGTGCTGCAGGGCTGCCTCTGTTGGATGCACATATTACACTTCCCTGTACATGTTTGTGAGCAGGTTGTGTCACATTAGGCATCCCTGTTACTATATGGTGAGTCGGAGAGGGGTATCATTCCCAAGGTTCCTACTGAGCCAATGTATGTGCTATGCATTGCCTCTTTGCCAAGGCCAGGGCATACTGGGCACGCCTCCTTCTGCCTACTGGGGCAGGCTCAGGTTGTTCCTCCTCCGAGTCACGCTGTGCCTGTGGTGGCCTTGGCGATGGTGGGGGGCTGTTTGGCCCAGCCCTATGCTGGTCCTGCTGCAGCTGTTTTCGCATGATCATATTATGTATCATAGCACATACCATGACAATTTGGGTACATGTAGTTGGTGTGTACTGCAAGGCTCCACCAGATGTGTCCAGACACCGGAACCGTGACTTGAGCAGCCCAAACACACGCTCTATTACATTACGTGTTTGTGCGTGTGCCTCATTATGGCGTTCCTGTTCAGGTGTGTGTGCGTTTCTGATGGGTGTCATCAGCCACGGCTCCAGTGCATATCCTGCATCCCCCACTAGGTGTCCATGTGGGATGTCCCCATTGGCAAATGTCTGGTACAGCTGCGTCAAATGCCAGATGTGGGAATCGTGGTAGCTCCCAGGACAGCCGACACACACATTCATTATTATGCCCTGGGCATCACACACGACCTGGCAGTTGATGGAGGGGAAGCCCTTGCGGTTTATGTAGGCCCTACCCCGCTCTCCTGCTGGTGCTTTGATGCGTATGTGCATGCAGTCTATGGCACCCAGTACCTCAGGGTATTCCGCTATTTGCTGGAAGAGACGCATGTTGCTGGCCAATACCTCACGGGCATTGGGGAAGTATACATGATCACAGACATGTGCTGACATGGCATCCAGGAACTGGTGCAGTACCCTGGAAGCTGATGCCTGTGATATCCCCATCATATCGCCAGTTGGTCTCTGGAAGGTACCTGTTGCTAGTATTCTTAGGCCAACACATACCTTGGTTTCCACTGGGATGGGTTCCCCTCTGTTGGTTCTGTGTGTGAGGCGTGGCCTGCACAGCTCCACTATTTGCTGCTGGAGGTCTCTGTCCACTCTATAGCTCTACTATCTCCAGCTCATGTAACCCGTGGTAGGTGACCCTGGGCCTGTACACTCTTCTCTGTCTCCTCACTGTGGGTTGTCTGGCACCATCTGCATTGTCACCACCCTCAGCAAGTCGCCTATGTCTCATTATGACAGCTATGGCAGCCCCTAACATTTCTGCTCTGAGTTCAGCTTTTTCAGTTTTCACTTCTGATAACTTAACTCCTGTCTTGCAGTGTCTCTTGAGAGAAACATTCTGCACTGCTGTTTGCAGAGTTTTAAGTGCTTGGCTGGCCTAGTATTCTGCCTGTGTAATTGCCTGCATCTAATTGTTTTCACCTGCTAGCTCCAGCAGTATTCCCTGCTAACTTCCTAGTACATCTGTTGCTTCCTTTTTCCTCTCTGTTTCCTCAGGGTGGAGCCGTGTTCAAACCAGCAGAAACACGCTCACAGTGGCTTACACGCACACATACTTACACAGTTCAGAATCTGCTTATTCGGTTTAAACGCCTGCACGCCCGTGCATACAGTGTTAAACATCTCCCAACACGCTCCCACATGCTTCGTCTGCCTTACACACGCGCACACTGCCTTACACGCCAAGACACCGCCTTACTCGCTTCATGGCGCGACACGCAAGATACACGTCCAGCAAGAAACTTTGGTGTAGGCAACAGTGTACACCTTCCATTTCTTGGCTTTCTCATGTTTACTTGGAGGCACACCTCCTTCCTTGATACCTCTGACATCTGTCATTTCACTCTACCTTCCAATGACTTCCATCCCTTTCTGCCATTCCCCCCTGTGATGTCACCTATCTCCTACTCTGTTCCTCCCCCTTCTGTAACTCTTACACTACTCAGACTGTGCTCATTTGCTATGTGTCAGTGGAATTCAGTATCCTTACCCTAATTTGCATCAGATTGCCTACTAATGCTTAGTTACATCTCTTAGACTTGGCTTCCCCCCTTGGCAACCACTACACGGTGGCCATGTTGGTTTTCCTATGCTGGTCCCTCCATTGCCATTCCATGTATTGCATAAAACCTACATTTGCAGGTTTAAAACCTTCGTTTACGTGTTTCAAGCAGAGCAGCCCGCTTGTGTGGGGCTGCGCTGCGTTTACACATCGGCAATTGCCGAAAAAAAATAATTATATATTTCATATTTTTGCATGGGGTTGCATTGCCAATGGCCACATATTTGGCCATTGGCATGCTGCCTATAACATATGCACCCTTTATTTGGAGCTAACATGGCTCCATTGCCGTGTTTGCAGAAACGTACTCAGTTGTCCACTGAGTACATTTCTGCAGCTAACACGGCTCTTACACGGGCTGTTCTTGGCTTCCTGGATCACTAATCAGCCTCATTTGCATGCTATTCGGCTGCAAGTGGGCTGATTAGCTTAGCCACGCCCACTCCGTGTAAGAGCCTTGTTAGACTGACTCTTACACGGACTTTGGGCTGTTCCTGGATCGCGAAGGCTACATGGAGTCTTACACTACTCTTAGACTCCGTGTTAGCCTTCGTGAATCCGGCCCATTATTTTTCTATGTTTTATTATTTTAAGTGGACTATTACAGTGATTTTTCAAACTTATGTTCATTGACTTTATTGTTTTATATATATATATATATATATATATATATATATATATATATATATATATTTATAAAAGGAACATTCAATATGTCAGCAATATGCTTTTCACATCAATATTGATTTTCTTATATTATACTTAATTACTTTGGGTTAATATTCCTTTAACATGGTTTGAGTTTCCTTTTGGCACTTTTTTTTGCACTATAAGGAAGTGACATAGCGCAGTAGTTTTATTTTTGATGAAGTTCCTTTTTATTATGGAATGAAAACACTCAACATTTGGTTATTAAAGTTCTGCTTGTGACACTGGTACAGCTTTTCTACTTCATATTAGTTGTTTATCTACGCTGTTTGGAGTTTGTTTACTTTGTGTACTTAATGCTACTATGGTGGAAGGCATTTGGGAGAATCCAGATGACCCTGGAACATTTGGAGCAGTCAAGTTCTGATACATGAATCCAGAAAGAGTTCAGTAATTGCAAGTGTAAATCCTGGTAATGGAAATCTAGAGGTTGCCTTACCAAAAACAGAAAAAAAGAGTCTGGTAATTGTTTTGTTTGATTGTTTTACCAGAGAAACACTCTAGATTTGTTCTGTGTGAGCAACCTTTGGACTTTGTGCTGTTTTTGGCTTATGTATTCTAAACAGAGACCGGATTGTTAAACAAACATTGTGTTTTTAATTGGATTCACTGGGGAGCTCAGATTCAAAAATCGCCAGCCATGACAAAGAGATTTTGTGTCTATGCACCTGTACTATGTGTTAATGTAGCTAATGGACTGAACTCTGTGTTTTACTGCAATCATTCCATTTTATGTCTTTTCCATCTTGGTTGCATTTTGTTGAAATCTTTGTGTTGTGCCAATAAAAATATATAAACATGAAGTCCCTGTAAATTAAGATAAATTACAACAGTCAGACTGGTTTCTTATCAGTAGCATGAGACATGTAGTTGTTTAAAATAAAGTGCATCTGGCAAAGGAATACTGTGAGTGTTCAGACTCACTGTAATTTCATTTAAGTCTGGAAACCGTTTTGCAGTGGGGCAAACCATCTGATGTGGGAATGTTGCCCTTCTCATACCCATATTATTTAAATATACATTAAATATACATACTCTAAGATCTCTATATCCAGGACTAAGGGGAGTTCTCAAAGTTGCTGCAGCCTTTGACTTAGTACATTATCTCTCTGTTCACAGTTTTTAGTCTAGTTGGTCCAGCCATCACAGCTGCAGTCCATGGAATTTCAACAGAACCGCTTAACCTGCTGATTGATTTCTTGTTATAGCTGCGAAGTGTCAAGCATACTTGATTGTTATTAATTTTGTTAGTGTCCAAGTATAATACATTAAAGCAATAACCAATGACGTGGTGTGGTATATTGAAGATTTACCCATGGTTGGTGTGGTTTAATCACAAGGGCGAATCCCGAGTGATTAAACAAAACCAACCATGGGGAAAGTTCAATATACCACAACCACAGAGTCAGTTATTGCTATTATACAATGACATTATTTAAGAAAAAAATACTTACTTTTCTTAAATAATGACTTTGTATAATGGCACATTAGTGTTCTTCTGCTGGTTGTGGTAGACTGCTTCCTTGTTTTGATGTACTGAGCATGCATATGGGACTTGCTTCCCACGCATACCCAGTACATCAATGCTTTGAAACGGAAGCAACGGAGAACAGACAGCCTCCGTTGCTCCGTTTTTTTCTTTTTTTTAATTTGTTTAAAAAAGATGTTTTGAGGACTTTATACCAACGGAAAAAACTATGGGCGACCGGACCTTTTTCCATTGGTATATTGTGGGATTTACAATGGGCATGCTGGCCAATGAGTGTGCACATTTTAGAATATTAATGGGGGGGGGGTCATTGTATAATAAAAAATATACTCTATAGCACAAACTGCAGTGTTGCAGTAATCTACCTGGATGTGCTTCATTTAGAGTTAGTTTCTTTAACATGAAAAGTCGTCCTATTTTGATATAATTGCTCCTCCTTAATTCCCTCCCTTTCATATCATTGATCAGAAGTGCAGCAAGTTTAATGGATCAACAGCTTCTTTTACAATGTATAACAGAAAGTTTTGAAATCTATGTTTTGACTGGGTTTCCACTGTGTGTTCAGGATCCGATAGTGGGAGTCCTGAAACAGTGAGAAATTATATGTGCTTTGTGGAAAACATATATTAAGTAAAAAGCTGCTATGTGTCAAGGAATTCTTCCTCCCCCAAGATACAGATATTTTGAAATTAATATATTTAAGTTATGAGGGTGTGGGGTTGCAGTGTCCCATATCAGGATGTGCAGGGGAACTTGCCCCCTTCCAAAACACTTTTAATGTTTCACATTTTGCTATGATGTCTCTAGAATCACTCATTTGTCAGAGGTTTGGGACTGGCATTGTAGAGTATCAGAATTCTAACAGGGTACCATGTTACTGTTTTGCATTGTTAAAGCTGGTAAGGAAACTATGCAGCAAGAGGAAAAAGCATGCTGAACTGGTAGTGTAAGGTAATTGTAAAATTCACTGCAAAGGCACTGGGACACTTGTTGAAAGTGTATAACTTTGGATGTTGACACGCTTTAAGAGTTGTTGTGTAACAAATGTATTTATTTATTTGTTAGCATGATAGATGGCTTGATCCTAGTATAATGTTTTCAGCCAGAACATGGGCCATGAGTTATTGAGATACATGCAAGGAGCAGAATGTTTGCAGAGACTGAACAGCATATAAACATATCGATACTTTATACACAACATATATTTATACAGTGAGGTGGAATGATGGTGTTAACACAGGTAGTGGTAGATTTTCAAAGACTAATAGTAAGTCTTAAGAGGACACACAGTGATATTAAGGCAATTCAGTACTAACCAGCTTTAGTCTGTTGACAAACAAAACAAAATCTGGAATCATTTAACTTAAAACGAAAATATGCACAGAGGGTGCTGCTTGCTACTTCACATTCTAATGTTTGGTATAAAAACTGTAGAAGATGTAAACAAGTAGAGATTATTCCAGACTAACAAACAGGATGAGTTAACTGACTCAATTATTTCAAGCAAAATATTTACATTGCAGCAAATATGTGCTCTGAATTGTTTCTGGCAATCAGGGGAATTACAAAGTGCTTATATTTCAAGAGGAAAGGTATTAGATTGTTTAGGGCCTGGTATCAATTTATATTTAAGCACCAGCCTGTCAATGAATTTCATGAAGCTCTGTGCTGTCTAGGGTTGGTGAAAAAATTGTGGTAAAGTTGTTCAAAAGTTTGGCTAGCAGAATTTATATCTCAGGTTACATACCATGTAGCGTGATCTGAGATAAGACACTTAGGTGCTCACTTAACTGAAAAAAAGCATAACTCCAAATATATTTATTTTATTATATTTGCAGTTTACTATCATTTTCTTTTGAATCCCTGTTTTTTCAGTGGGTGGCAGTTATTCAGAAGAGAACCAATAATTGACTGAAACAGCATTTGTCAATGTTAGTGGTTCAATAGGTAATGCACTCACTGCTGGTGTTATACAATCAGAAAGCTGTGAGTTCTTTTCCCAGCCCAGGCAATTGGATTCATTCTGCATTAGTGACACAGCATTGCAACATTAGCAGCTGTACTTCTGAATGTGCCACCCCTCGGATAAGAGAGACTCCATCTGCATGAATTGGTAGCAGCTGAAATGGATAAAAAAGATCCCAATGGCACATATCAGAAAGAGTATGGCAATTTCCCAAAGTGCCCTGAGCAAATTTCCCTTGTCAGTATAACTACCAACTTGTGTGTCTCCTAAAAAGAGGATACTAATCTTATCCCATAAATTGTAAATAAATACATTTGTTGGTAAGTATCATTTTTAGATTCTGAAACTTGAAGAACCCATTGTGAAACTTAAATCCTACTTTATGCACATACTATTTTCGGTGATTCTAACAGACAGCAGATTTAGTTATTACACTGGGAAGATCAGGAGACAGTGGGTTTTAACTATGCATCCAGTACTTGAATTTATCTTCTTGTAACGGTACTGTAGTGCAGCTTTAGAGAGAATGCTGAACTGATGGGGTGTTATCCTGGATGTTCATCATATTAAAACTGCTGTAGCAGCCTTAACTATATGGGTTATATCCTGCCAAGTATATAACAGTTGGCAGCTTCCAAAACTTAAGGTCAGCTTCCTTGCACCCAAACTGCCAGCCAGCTTGAGCTGACTAAAATGACATATTTAGACATCAAGCCCTTAAGAGCTTTCCTGCCATTAAAGAGATCACTCCTTTGTGGGCTTTCTAGGATCGATAGTTGGCATGTGATTTTCCTTTGCTGGGTAGATAAGTTCCTTTTTGTGAAAAAACTTCCAAGTTAAAAAATGCTGTTTTATTGTACTGTCCTGCTTAGGAACGTTATTTTTAATTAGAAGTTTATGTTTTAATGTACTGCCATGGGATATAGCTATAAGTTTGAATGGGAGCATGCTTTTTCCTGTCATTTCAAAAGCTGTTTAAAATAATTGAAAACCATTTTTTTCCAGTGGACAGAATGTTGTGCTCATCCCTGGGGAAGCCATTCCATAACACTGTTGGCTCCATTTTTCCTGTCAAAAATAAACAGAAAACTAAACATGTATTTACTCCTCATATTTCCTTAGACAGGAGAAATTTGCTGGGCCTGGCTCAAGGTTTATTTCAGGTTATTGTTCCTTCTTGTAAGGTGTTTTTTAGTTAAAAAAAAAAAAAAAAAAAAAAAACAGGGCTACCTCTTTTCCTGAAAAGTTTCATGATTCTAAATCTGGACAAGAAGATGAAGGACAGATACAAAGTTTTCTCCACAGTTTTCTGATTCATACTCCGAGAAGAACTCAGTTTCTTATTCTCCCTAAGGGGGGGAAACTCTTTCTCTGAGACTGTTTCCAGAATTTGCCAGTGTTTTCTATGGGAGAACACTGAAGTTTCTCATTCCTTCAGAAAATACTATGATCTGTTACAGAAAGAAGTTCCAGAACCTTCACCCATTCCCCCAGTTCTGTCAGCTCTGGAGGATGTGTGTGTCACTACCTGCAATTTTCCTGATAGTCAACCTGCTGTCCCTAAAAAAGCATATAGAATGTTTAAAGTTCCTCAGTCTTTTAAGTTTTTAATACACTCTTCCCAATCCTGACCCCAGCAGCCATAACATTTGTTAATCCTACTGCTACTAAACATTTGATTAATTCCTGTTATGGACTGGAACATTATTGATAAGTATGTGAAAAAGTGTGTACTTTTGCAACTTTGATTTTTTAGAATTTTGAATTGTTAGGCTTATATATTAAAGTTTATCCTGATTAATTGTGAAAGTATGAGGAATGTTTCATCTGTAGTTTTTTTCCTGTGAGGAAAAATCTGCTTTAAATAACTTAGTTTTTCCATTGTAAAAGTCAGAACTCATTGTTTGTGTTGTATATTTGACTCAGTTGATAATTTTTTCCAGGTTCATAGTTACAGGTAATGTTTTGAGGAGGTTTGCTTGGTTGCATTCTCAGAACCCCCAGATGAAGTGAAACATGAGATTTTAAATTCTCCTTTGAACTTTCTTTCCTAAATCTGTTTGTGATAGTGCCCAAATTCAAAACGATGTCACTTCACAACGTGTTACCTCTTCTTCCTTATTCAAGTTTACCTGTAAAATTAGATTTAAAAGAGGCTTCTGGGTAGTTGGTGTAATATTTAAGGTGTTTACCTTACAGACGCAAGGTGCAGCATTTGATTCTTGCATGGGGTAATTGGAAAGGCTTAAAATGGCCCATGAAAGCAGTTAGCCTATTATGAAGCTATGAGCTTATCATTACATTCCTATTGTTCCAGACTTAAGGTGTTTCTTAAGGTTTTGTGTGTCTGGTTCACATTACCAGTTTTCTGTCTTACTCTTTGGACTAACCTCTGCAACAGGAGTATTCACAAAGTGTCTAGTTCTAGATACAGCTCATTTTAGGCTACAGGGTATCCACATTTTGCATAATTAGATGATTTGTTTATCTTTGCAGAGTCTTTCTCAAAAGGTTAGGAATCTCTCACATGGGTGCGAGATCTCTTACACAAGCCGGGATTCCAAGAGGACATTCAAAAGTATTTTTTGAATTCTTCACACAGGATTTTATTCCTGATGTGTCAGCTAGTCACCTCAGTTCAAAGATCTTTTATTTCACAGAAAAACAGATCTCTAGATCTATTTCTAAGGTTTTCCACTCAGAATTTGGTCACTGCGAGAGACTACCTCAGGATTTTGGGTCTCATGGCATCTATGATTCACATGATAGCCCTGGCAAGACTTCACATGACAAGGATGCAATGGCATCTGAAGTCTCTTTGGTCCCAGCACCAGCATCCCTTTTCTTTTCAAATACCAGTGCTGTGATTTGTCAGAAGAAAAATCACTTGGTGGAGACAGCAAATTTCCTCTAAATCCAGGTCTCCCCTCCTCCCTCCCTGTCTCAAAGCAGTCATTCACCACAGCCACCTTGGACTTAGCCTTGGGGAGCAGGGATAAAGATGCAAAGCTTGTGGCAAACCAAGGACAGATGCAAGCATATAAATATAAAAGAAATGCTTTCCCAGATCAAGGCTCTCACTTTATCTGAATCATCTTTTGTACCCTGGAACTCTTCAGGTTGTTACAGACAATACCACAGTCATGTGGTACATCAACAAACGAGGGGGAGACAGGTTTTACCTCTTTGTTGAAAATCCATGTTAGCTTGGAATATAGCTTCACAGTACAATCTCACTCTGCAGGCATCCTATCTCCCATCAGAGCAAAACTGTGTGGCAGACGAGCCGAGCAGGACAAGGGCAGACCATCATGAATGTAACGAGATTGGGGGTCTTCCAAGATTTGATCCACCTGTGGGGAGTTCCTCAAGTAGACCTATTTGTCTCCTGTTTGAACAATCTGCTATCAAGAATCTGCTCCAGGATACAATGCAAGAAAACCTGGAAGACAGATGCCTTTTTCTTTCCTTGGACCAGAATGTTCTTGTATGCTTATTTACACTTTTTACCGATTTCCTGATTACTTCTGAAGATTCAGAAGGAATCCCCCAATATCATTGTGGTGCCTCCCTTCTAGCCCAAGAAACAGTGGTTCTCCCTTCTTTTGGAAATAGCTAGGGGCGATTACCAGAAGCTTCTTCACAGAATGAATCAACTCATATAAGATCGGGGATGTTTAACACCCCCCCCCCTGCCAATCAACTTCAACTAACTGGCATAATGACAAGGTCTTAATTCCCTTTAGGCCCCTGTTTACTGAGGACATGCAGCAGGTACTAATGGAGACAAAAGAGCCTGCTACTAGAAATCATATAATAGCAAATGGAAAGGCTTTCTAATTGGTGCCAACAACATAACCTGCACCTATTCAATGCTACTTGTTCTCTGGTTTTACAGTAATTGTGTGAATTACTATCCTATGGTCTTTCCTATTCCACTATTATCTTTCATTTATCAGTCATTTCAGCATTTCTGCCCATAGATCCTCCTGTTTCAGTGTAGTCTCATGTCAAAATATTTTTGAAAGGTTTTTTTTCTGTCTGGTGGCTCCACCTTGGTTTTCTAATTTTGTGTTAGGGAAGCTAACACTTGATCCATTTGAACAAGCTCATCTGACTAACTTGAGGTTCTTAAAATGGGAAACGGTTTTACTGATTACTCTGACCATTGCAAGAAGAGTATCTGAGTTGCAAGTTCTTATGGTGAGTCTACCCTATCTCATTTTCCATAGAGACTAGCTTCTTTGAGAACCAATGCTGCGTTTATGTCCAAAGTGTTACCTGGGTTTACGTTAAGCCAAACTATTTATCTTCCCATTTTCTTTCCTGAGCCTAACAATGACTAAGAAAGGAAACTTCAAACCTTGGATGTTCGTAGACAACTCAGCTGCTATCTTGACAAACTAAATCTTTCAGATCTTTAGATCAGTTGTTCATTTTTTGTGAAGGTAAGATCAAGGGACAACCTGTGTCAAATCAAATTCTTTCCAAATAATTGTCTCAGGCTATTACCTTTTGTTATACCCACTACAACAAAAATAATCCAGGCAGGGTCAAGGCCCTCTCTATCTGGGCCTTGGCTTCATCTATGGCTTTTTGGAAAGGGCTGCATTCTAGAAGCAGCAACTTAGTCCTCTATACAAAAATTTGCAAGGCATTACAAGCTTGATTCCTTCTCCAGGTCTAGATCAGGCTTTGATAGTACCATTCTCTAGGGGCTCCTGGACCCTTCCACACCCCAAATATAGTAAGTGTAATCTGTCCATATAGCTAAGGTTACTGCAGCAGTGATCAGTATGAAGAACATAGTATAGCTGTGTAAATAAACTTATCATAACAGTAGATATTCAAATGATTACTGCTGCAGTAGTTGCTTCCTCCCTCCAGCCCCCTTGTATTTTGGTGCATTTTTTATGCCAGGGTATGAATTCATATTTTCTTGTTGTTCCTAGCATTGTCCTTTCAGGGCTCAGCCTCCCTCTTCCTCCGTCTGTTTGTATGAAAACTCTGAAGGGTTTGGGATCCAATCCTGTCTTTTTATTCAGCTCAGCTCAAGCTGACTGGTAGTTTGGACGCGTGGAATGTATCTTGAAGCTTTAGAAGCTGACCGCTTGTTATATCCTTAGCAGAATATAACCAATATAGCTAAGGCTACTGCAGCAGTGATCATTTAAACATTTATTGTTGTGGTAAGTTTGCTTTCACAACTGTACTTTGTAGCTTATGGGACTATAAACTTTCATGGCAGCTATCTTATGAAGGCTATCGATTTAAAAAAAATTAGATTATACATCTTGTTATACATTTACAAAATCTAATTCACTTACTATTAACAGTTTCTGCATCAAAACAAAAGAAAATGAAAGCAAAATAACTGGGAAAAATTATTTCACTGTAATCTATCTCACTTCTATGTTCTCTGCATTGCATCTCTTTTCACCTCTGTAAATAATTCTTTAGCTTCCAGACTTTGACAACAGAGCTCCACATCAATGCTTCCAAATATTCCAGAATGACACCATTACCACCTTATCCCATATGCTATATAAAACATTTCCTCTTCATTTATACTTTGCTTAGGCTGTAATATTTTCTGTAATATTACTTAACTGTGGATCTTTGGGTAACAGTACTTATTGTAGACCCATTCATGGAGTGCATTTTCATAAAGTGTGTACTCACCAAATGTCTGTCTGTCAGGGAAATAATTTTATTGTATGGTTTCTTTCACAGAATGGATTGCTCCTCATTCTGTTGATGCAGATATTGTGTGTGTGTGTGTGTGTGTGTGTGTGTGTGTGTGTGTGTGTGTGTGTGTGTGTGTGTGTGTGTGTGTGTGTGCGTGCAAAGAGTCTACTTTACATGATCAACATTTCAAAAAGCCAAAGACCATATGGCCGAGACCATATGATCGACATTTGAAATGTCGACCATGCAGAATGTGCATCTCCGTACAGCGCGAAATGGAAAGATTTCCACCTTCCACGCTGTAGTGCGATCTTGGAGTTGGTATACTTAAGTTCCGGGGGGGTGTGGGGAGTGGATCCCCCCATGGGGGTGCAGGGGTGCTTGTCCCCCTGCTAGCACTGTTAAGGTTCGTGATTGCTGTGTTTTTTTTTCTTTTTTTTACATGCTCGACATTTCAAAAGTCGATCATATGGTCTCGGCCATATGGTCTTTGGCTTTTTGAAATGCCGATCATGTAAAGTAGACCCATGTGTAAACATGTGTATGTGTGTGTGTATGCAAACATGTGTGTGTGTGTGTGTGTGTGTGTGTGTGTGTGTGTGTGTGTGTGTGTGTGTGTGTGTGTGTGTGTGTGTGCGCATGTATCTGTGTGTGTGTGAGGAGTGAGGTCACATAAAAACTGTAATTAGATGGAGGTTTTCTCCTTGGGCCACTGCTGAAAATGGGCTTTGCCCAGTCAGACTGTCTTGATCAACAAAGGCAAATAAATAAATAGAAAATGAGAAGTTTTCGTTTTTCAATACTATTTCTCTGTTTTCTTCAGAGATGTTTAAACTTAGGGTTAATACAAAAAAGTATCGGGGTTGTGGAAGGCATGGACCCTGGCCCATGCATAATGATTTTTTTTATATGTTGATGAGTGCTTTGTTGCAGTTGCTTATCTTTGATAACTGAGTATTTTGATGGCTTCATTACAGATCCTTTCCCTGTTGATGAATGGGGTTTGAACATTTATTATATCTTCCAGTAATCCTCATAGCCCATTGCTCTTTGATGCTTTAAAAAACATGTTTAAGTCTCTTGCCCCTCATATTTTATCACTAAACTCAAACTTTTATCTCTAATCTCATATTTCACCTTTGTTTCACAAGCATATTTCTATGTGCCAATCACAATGTGAAGTCCTGCAGTTAAAAATCTCTGCACGTCTTGCTCTTTCTTGCCAAAATGGCTTCCTGCTTATCATTGAAAGTCTGCTTCAGCCACCATCTAAATAAAATCTGTATACACTATCCATATCCCACCCACCCACATTGTACTGGTTATTCTGATGAACTCTAAGTGAGGAATGTCTGCAAAGTCCTTTCTGAATTTCTATCAGTTAGGATACATGCAGTCTTGTGTCTACCCAGAAAGCAAGCCATGGCCTGGTGGATGTCCCAAAGTGACAAAAATGAAAACATATGCTCCAAGTGGTAGTTATAGGTAGAATTTATTATTTATTTGCTAATAATAATTCTGACTTACAAATTAGATAAAAAGGATCTTAGGATCATAGAATCATAGGATATACAATACAAATAGGCACATGTGTGCTTCGTCAATAATCACCTCCAGGGTCTACCAACCCTTACAAGGAGGGTAAGGTTTGTAAAATCCTGTGGTAAATTTAAGGTTAACCATCCAGATGCCCAGGATGTCCAAGCTATGTTTGAAAGATGACAAGGAATCACATAGCTTGACCTGTAAGAGGAGTCAGATCCATAGCAGGGGCAGGTGCATGGTGATAAAGCTATTCCTAAGGGTTGTTTTATTTCCTTCTTTCCTGATATAGGTTGAGATCTGAGGTTCTAGTATTGTTTGCTCTATTTCATTTACTTAGAAAAAGGGGGACAAGAACAACAGGCTGTCTAAGGTCACAGTAGGTGAGGCACAGCTCTCCCTTCAATAGCCTGTATAACACAGAGTACAGGTAAAAGGATGCCATTCACTCCTAATACCTATGAATTTTGAGACCAGAGATTCTTTTTGTTAGGAACTTCTGCATTTTTTCAAGTTTTTTTTAATATGACTTGCTAGATACACACAGAAGGATGTAGTATATTCTATAAAGGGTTTGAATAGAGCAGAATATAAGGGAACAATGAGTCACTTGGCTTTAGAACAGATGCCTTTGGTGGTTAGTTGTGAAACAGAAGGACTTCATAACTACAGTAACCACCTGGTGATTAGAGGAAAGGGAGCGTTCAGCTCAGGTGCCCAGATTTCTAATCAATGTCTCATTGATAATGACGTGTTGCCATTGTAATAGACTAGATCGTATTGTTCTTTCCCAAAGGGAACAAATGCTGCTTTTCTTGGCATTTAGTTTCAGACATTTTCTGTGTACCAGAAGTTGAGTCATGTTAATTCATTTGAAGGGTGTATGTATCTTAGGGAGACTTGACAACAACACCCAGCTTGCAATTGTCAGCAGATTTAGTTAACCAATGATTATTGTTATCAGATTCCTGGTCAGAAAATAAATGCCAAACAGTAGAAACCCTACCCAAGTCCCCAGAGGATACCACTAGTCACTTTCTTTCAGATGGAGGAGGCATCAGTTACTCTGACAAATCGAACTGTCTCATTGAGCCATTTGGGTATCCATCTTACCAGATAGGAATAGGTTTGTAGGTTCATAGTGTTTACTAGACTAACGACCACAAGGGAATTTTTAAGCCTAGCTATGCATTCCAAATCACTCACAAGTTCAGATACCTCTGAATAGTGTAAGCAGGGGCTTGGGAGATAAAACATTTACAATCAGGGGCCTGGGAGATGAACCATTTACAGGCTGCCTGTCTCAATTAGAGACATAGGTGCCAAATCAGGGATAAACCTCCTGTTCCCCATCCAACTGTCCAAGATACACTTGAATTGGGTTAAGGAGAAACTCTGCTTCACATTGATGGGAAGCCTGTTCCAGAGAAGGGGTAGTCTCTGGGATACATACCTGTCTCTCCAGCAGGTCCTATTTATATCAATGTCAAGGTTTAAGTCTTTAGAATTGTCAATTCTGGTGTTGTTTGCTTTGTGGATATGCAGGTGGTCCATCATCATGGGGTCTGGCAATGCCTTATATGGCAAGCATAGCTCTCCCCCCAACAGCCTGTAGGAGACAGAATACAAGGATAGGCCCTTCAGTTGGTCTACACAGGAGATGTTACTTATACCCTGTATTCTAAATCAATGTTTAAGGCCATTAATATATTTACATTTCCATCATGTGGTTTGGTGTCAGATGCCTTGGCCAGATCCTGATATGTAGCATGGATAGTGTGACCACTGCCCATCACCTGAGTGATCTTCTCAAAAAGGCTGAGATGATTTTGCAGACATAACCTACCCTTTTCAAGCCAAATTGCAGAAAGTTGGGCTTAATCAGATTTTGATGACATGATTAATGTATGGAGTTGGAGATGATGTGCTCCATGACTTTGCAAATAAGACTCATAATGCTGATGGATCTGTAATTTCCATGGTCTGTGGTGGGTCCACCCTCATGAAGGGGCAGTGTGCCAGGACATGGGAACATAGCCTGAAGCATGGCTTAGGTTAAACAGTTTAAGGAAAGCATCAGTGAGTGCATATTTGACACTGTGTATTAGACAAGCTGGTATACTGTCAGACAGATGGAAGAAATCTTTTTGCTCTTTGAGTGTATCATACCTCTCAATTGTCCAGATTCTCCAAAATGTCCAGATTTTTTGCCTCATATTGCTAGTTTCTTTCTCATAAAATTTGGGGTTTCCTGCAAATCAAGGGCAAATCATTGAAGACTGAAGTCAGAAAATAAAGACACAAATTTGAGTTTCAGACTTCAATTCCTTCATAAAATTCATGCTAACGCAAAACCTATTATTCTATCAACTTTATAAGTTTGTAAGAGCAATATTTAAAAAGTGTCCCAATTTTGGGACCTTTGTCCCCCCATTATTTGTGCCTTTGTCCAGATTTCTTGCTCTAAGAGGTTGAGAGGTATGGAGTGTATTTTAAGGACATTTTCCTTGGTGATGGTGGGGGAGAATGAATATGTGATGAATAGAGTCAGGATGGTAATTTCAAGGAAAAAGTTGGCATCAATCTTGTTTGGCAGCATGGTTGCTCTGTCTTCTGGGTTTGAGTGCTATGTTCCATTGTGGAAAGAATCAGATCATTGTTATGAATGATTTCTTAGTTTTCTAATATACCTGAAGAAGGACTCATAGTTATCTTTTGCTTCAATTGTTAGCCTTAGTTCATGGGATGCTTTGCTGGTCTTTATAGTTGCCTTCAGTTTCTTAGAGTGTTTTTTTCTACTACAGTCATGCTGGGGGGTCTTGGCCCCCCCCTTGGTAATTTAAGGAATTTCTTCCATGGCTTTTACAGATTATTAAAACTGATTGATCACCAGAGTGGTTTGTTTTTGAATTTACTGTTAAATTTGGTTATATTAGGGATTGATTGGCCAATGCATTTGTTCAAGTGGCCACAAGAATCTTTGTGTAGCTATCTGCATGTCCCATGTCAACTGTGTAGTTTTAGTGGGTACATTTATAGATTTCAGTTTAGTTTTTTTGAAGTATCTAAAGAGCTTGGTGCTGATTATGAAGGCAGTAGAAGTTCTGAGCGTGAGGATAAGCAGTTGCTGGTCTCACTTAACTAATGAGGGACTTACCAGGGGAAGGGAACAGACTGGAGCCAAGTTTGTAATAACCGGATTAAGAATGTTTCTGCCCTTGGCAGGTTTGAGAGCAACTTAATCCGGGGAGTTTTTGTTTACCCAATGTAAGAATTGTTGTGCGCACTCTGTGTTGGAAGTGTAAGTACCCCAATATATGGAGGACTAGTTAAAGTTGCCAATGATTAGTATGACATTGCTTATTGGGATACATTATAGGAATGCCAGGAATTTTGCACAAACATCTGGGGCCATGGAAGGGGATCAATAAGCTGTAAGCTGGAGGTTTGATTTCTCTAACATGAGACAGAGTTCTGTGAGCTCCTAGGGGAGGTGTCTGTCTCACTCTGGGTTTTTACTTTTGAAGAGATATTGTCTCTGATGCACACCAAGATTCCTCTACAGTTCCCAAATAGTTTAAAGGTGTGATAGGCACAAATCTTAGCCACGGAGGGAGTATTTTTTTTTACATTTGAACCATGTCTCTGTGATCACATATACATGGACGCATTTCAGATGCAGAAATGCCTCCAAATTAGGCAGTTTAATCTCCTGACATTGAGAAGAACCACCTTGATGTTGTCCAGTTTCTTTGGGAATTGATATGTTTGTTAAGTTGGGATGTTCATTAGGTGAACTCTGACTGAAGAAACTGCACAACGGTGGCAGCAAAGGTTTTAGCCAGTATGTGAAAACCTTTGAATGAAGGAGGTAGGACATCCCTTGCAAAACAAGATGGGCTGTTGATCATCCTGATCCAGGGTAATACAGACTGGATCCCTCTGGAATGACATCAGCTACTTTAGCTATTTTTGAACACAAGAGTCTTTTCCCTGAATCTAGGCATCATTCCTGGTGAAGGTAGGATACCACTCAGAACTAGAGTCTTACCCTTGACTGAAGTTTGAGTGTCAAGTTCTGCCATATTGTTCTGCATATCCTTGATGTTTTTTTTTTTCTGTTAGGTAATTTACTCCCTCATGGATTACTGTCATGCATAGTCATACTTACTGATGAAGTGGGTCTTGATATATTTGCAACAATCCAGGCAGCAGACTGCAATCCAACCTTATCCTATTCTAGTCTAATGAGTGTGGGGCCAGTGTGTCTCCTACTAGAGTCACCGATTGCTAGGATATTTCCAGAAGCTGGTTTATATATGCTAGAGCTAGGAGTACTATGCTGTTGATGACATGCTGATGAGGATGTGTGTATAGATGTGTTAAGAGGTCTTTGCTAATGCCTAATATTAGAAGTTCTAGGAGGCTTGGATAGAGATTTTTTAATGATCTCAGGAATCATTGGAACATATAGAATCATGGGAAATACAAGGCTATTTGACCGGAGGCTGTATGTACCTTGCCAATAAACACTCTTAGGCTGTAATCAGAGTATGACAGTTTTGTGTTGCCAGCATGAAGATGTAGCAGTGAGGATATGACTGTGTCATGCTCACAGCATGCAGTGCACTGGGAGAGGGATGCCTCCAAGTTTGCAAGGTAATTAAATCCCTCACAGTTAGAATCGTATAGACAGGTGTTCATTTTCAGTGAGCATGAAGGACTTCTTATACTGCCTTAGGATACTAACTGCTAGAATGCTGGCAGTAGGAGAAATGCTAATTTGCTGTCTCTCCATGACATTGTGCCATAAGACCTCATTTGGGAATAAGAAGGGAATATGGGAGAGTTATAGAAGGGAGGGTGCTGGGTCTAAGAAACTATTTAGAATACCAAACTCGGACTAGTGCAGCTAGTAGCAGATTACTGCAGATCAGGACAACTTAATTCAGTCCAGAACACTGCAGTACTACTAACAGTGAAATGAAGGACGATATTTTGCAGTACTGACTAAAGGAAAATTTCAAATTGTGCACATAATTCACTATTCAGCTACAACTAGAGTAGCGGTGTACTCTATGTAGTTCAGTGCAGTAAACACAGTGTAATAAAACAAAGAACACCAATCAAAATCAGCTATAAATTCAAACTAATAAAAAACAGTACAATTAATTTACTGACTAGAATAACAATTACTCTTTTGAACAGGCTGTTTCTAGGCAATGTAAAAACAGTGAGCTAAAGTAAAAAAAATAATAATAAGAAATGAATGTTGTGTCTTTCGGCTTTTCCCGGTTAGGGGTCGCCACAGCAGAACTCCGGTCCGCTAATGATCGGCAGTAGATTTTTACGTGCCGAGTTGCCAGCCCTGACGCACAACCTTCAATGAAAGTACACCCATTCACGCATGTCTCCACACAGAAGACGCTAGCTGAGAATCGAACAGGACAACATCTTACTGTGAGGCGACAATGCTACCACAGCACCACCACTGCATAAAACATGTAAAGCAGCTCAGTCTTACTGATAAGGCAGCAATGATGTGCTGCACAGCAGAGTAAATAGCAAACAATAAAGGAAAAAACATTAATCAAAAGCAGTTTGTAACACACTGCACAGCTTGTAGCAAATCAGTGGTTACCAGAGCTAAAATGTCTTATTTGTAGCATGCAAAAAATACAAGAAATAAAGTTCAACAGAACACATTAGCCAACATCAACACAATTTTCTTCTCCTGTATAGCTATCACTAGCATAGAAACCAGTCTGGTCTTCCCTTCTGCCACCTGGGGAAACAGTAAACTTAATTTCCAGCTGAACTCTATAAAATAAGCCTAGATAGAACAGTGGCTTCATATTCTGCTATTCGAGTCATGCTATGATAGAAAAAGCATATTGTTCATTCCTTTTTGTCTTGTTTATTGATTGTGCATTATTGATTGATTTCATAATGGATATTCACAAGACCAAACTGTACTGGTCATGTGATGGACATAAAAGCAGCACAAAAAACAACATACGAAGTGTATTTATACAATTCGTTATGGGAGATGCAGAACACATTTGATATGAGCTCATGATTCTTACTACCTGTGACGTTGTAGTACTGCAACAGATGTAAAACAAACACATGCCATTATTTTGTATTAGGTTATAGAAGGAATAATTGCAGATTTTTTATATCAGAATTACAGAATTACTTAAAATAATTCATCTACGAAAGTCTGTCCTTGTCATAACTGAGACCGAGGTACTCTGCACCAGGGAATTAATCGTGTTGAAAAACTGTCAAAAGCTTCACATTCAACTTTGCATTCATTAATACAACAGATCCATGAAAACATTACACAAAGTCCTAGACAGTTCCAATAGTATTAAGGGCAATGGGTCTAAAAAAAATTACAGTTGTACTTAGATATGTTACCAATACAAGTAACTCCATACGAATTACAGAAGGGGTAATTTCTAGGCACATTGTGGGTGCTGTGAAGAACACTTTTGGCTAACCTCATAGATTGAAAAAGTACTCATTTTATGAACTTTAATTATAACCTGACTTAGGAATGGGGTTCATTCCCATCATGCTATTAGAAATCCAGAAGTCTTTGAAAAATTAAACCGATTGTAAAAGTGACAACTATCTACCCTGTATGACAAGTTTGAAAAAAAAAATAGTATTAAAAATTTAAGAACACATCCAAAATTAAAATGCATAATTTTGTTCTCCAATTACATATATACATTAATTGATTCTGTAATGAAATGCTTAGTCTAGTTATCCATAATAAAATATGTTGCTTCATAACCGACTTCCCATGCCATAAGCATCATTGCCATATGGTCTCTAAAGCCAAATTACTTCTAGTGTTAGGCAAAGCAATCCTCCTTCAAAATTCATAGCTTTTTAAAATACTCCATCTGGATATCCCATCTCCAGTCTTTATAGGACTCCTCATAGCTGCATACACTTATAACCTCAGAAGCCAATCCAACTCAGGCATAATATGTCAACCCCTTAAAACTAGAGTCCATTATACTGTTCACAGTTTGTCTGAGGTTACATCTAAACGGTAGCAATTCCTTCTATCAAATTTAAAGGAAATATCAAACTTCTCTAAATTCAGATGCCAAATGAAACAATTTCTATTTGAACAATGGAGATGTAATACAACAATGTAATTCTTATCACCTGACCAAAATTTTAATGCTACACTACCCCTGTTTTCCCTAGATGTCACTTTAACCTGAATTTAATCTCTAATAGTATTACTGCTTTATCTCAGCTCAGTTGCATCATTTTTATTTATTTATTTATTTGTCTTTGAATAAGAAAGTCTGACTGGACAAAGACCATTTTCAGCTGAAGCCCGAGGGCAAAAACTTCCAAATGATTTAAAATACTCCTGACAATTTTTTTTTACAAAGGTTTATTGCATAGATAGTTATTAAGACATCTAGATGCAAACAGATAATTGCTCTCCAGTAATACTCCACAAAGATAACAGGTATGTTTTTTCCTATGGTGACATTATGCATGATATTAAATTCTATGTAGAAAACATTTATATGCAAACAGTTTATGTGCAATAAAAGTGACAAGCAATCAGGACGGTTACAGTATACATGATAGGAATAAATAAAATTGAGGTAAGGAGTGTGAAACAGCTGGTAGGTAGATAATAGTTAAAGCTGGAAGAGGGAGAGATACATTGAACATCTGATAAACCAAGGGTAGTGGGGGTAAGAATACTAGGGTACAAAATGACATAGAACCTGGTTATAAGAGAGTGGTGAAGAGTATTTGAAGGAGATGGGTAAAATGAGATGGTCAGAAAGTAATTGAAATGCAAAGTGGGGCTTAAGATAGGAATGCAATTGAAGAGGAATGGTATTGAAAGGTTTGTTGTGTAGGTGGGGACAGAGGTTATATAGGGATAGGGGGTATGAGCTGATAAAAGAAAATAGTGTTACCCAGGTATGGAGCGTGTGGACAGCCATGTATGGTTTATGTGCTGTTTTAGTAAGGGTTGAAGGCAGAACATTTCCTAGTCTGTTTTAGGTATGCAAGGATGGTGTTCTAGAGGTTAGATATGTAATGGGGGTATAGTGAGCCTCTTGATGAGTTATTAGACTTTGTTGTGATGAAGAAGAGCTTATTGGTTGAGCAAAGGTCTCATAGACTCATAGTTGAGTACTAGGCTAACTTCTTTGCAGACCATTCTAAGCCTAGCCAATCTGCCTTTTGGTGCTTAATTTAATATATCGCATTTGGTGTTAGATTAGCCTTACCCATCACATGGTCAATAATTGTATAGGTTCATAGTTAAAAAGGTGAAAATCAAACCCTGTATCTTATGACAGCAAGGTAAACACCTTAACCATTATGGCAGCTTTTTCTGCATAGAAAGTAATGCTGCAGGGATTCTTTTAGTGCTGGACATTCTTCTGGTGCATTTCCAAGGTTGTGTGCAGTAATAGGTTGTGAGTATGTTAAATAGTTAGGCAGCTCAAGCCAATTAAAGTTTGCAGCAAATTTGTCTACTTTGTTGTAACAGGTGGATAGTTTAGTTTTAAGTGTGGTAGCTAGATTTGTAAGAATAGGTGAGTCATATAGTAGGGATAGAACAAGGTAGGTAGGTGCTTCTGTTTGTCTCCGGTTCTAGAGTGAGCTGAGTTTCTGGTGTGCTTTTTAATGGCTTACAATATGTGCTGGCCAACTTTACAGATATTATCAGTTAGGATGCCTAGCAGTTCTGTTTGTGTTATGGTTTCAATTTTTGTGTTGTTGGATGAGGTTATTTACAAAGACTGCATTTCATTTTGATATTGTTTAGGAGTGAAGAGCACATTTTTTGTGGGGAGAGGGATTTAAAAGCAGATTTGCATCTTTTACCCAAATTTTGATAGCAGTGAAAGAATTTTTGGTGATGTCCTGAAATGTTGCTTCAGATGGGGCTGCACAGGTTGAGTTGTCAGTATATTGAACTATACTAACAAGGTTGTGGCAGTGTGTAGTATGTTTGTAAAACTGTTTTTAGAGGGGGCCTAATATTCACCTTGTGGGGCACTGACAAAGACTGATAGAAAGGAGGAGAGATTTTGCTTCCATTTCACTGCTTATTAATTGTCAGTCAGAACTATGAAAGAGAGCTGAGTAAGGCCGAGGGAATAAAGTTCATTAAGAAGATATTGATGGGATATGGTGTCAAAATGCTTCTAATAAATCTAAGAATAGTGACACTACCAGAATACCATCATTTCTGTTGATTTATGATATTCGTGAAACTGCAAAATATGGCGTATTTTTTTAACAAATAACATCTTTATTAAACTATGACTTATGACATAGGCAATCATACATGTATATAAATGAAAACAAACCATATTGACGTAATCCCAGTTGCAAACATTATACATCACTTATAATCTATCCAATCATTGTCAGTCAAATGTTACATAGTAGCTCATTTAAGTCCTGCCTTCTTTTAAATCTCATACCTTCTCTGTATGTATTGTTCCCACAATTCCCATTTTTTATATGTAAATTTTCTCTGACCCTTTTTTAAAGATCCTGATTTTGGCAATTCCAATTCTTTATCATGACTCAGAAAACTCATTTCCTTAGTTACTCTGATTTGCTCACCCAGTATCCCTGACAGAGTAGTCTGCAGGGAATCGTTAAAGTCTACAAACCCAGGGACTGTTGCCCAGGAGTATGATAGTCCAAGTAAGTGGAGGTTGATAAAAAAATGTAATAAAAAACAATCGAAAAAGAAACTTATTTATTAGTCCATGTAATCCATACTGTCACTTTTGTGTTGGTACACGAATAAACGAGTCTTTGTGGGTTCTGTTTAAGCAGCTTTATTCTATACAAACATTATTTGACTATGACTAAGTAACCTATACACAAACTAACTGCTGTGATCATACATGTTTACACACTGGCTGCTTTTCAAAATGGCCATAGGGATTGCATGTGTCTGGAATACATATGTGTACCCACAGCCTTGCATGCTTCCTTAAAGCCTAGCGCACACATGCTGCACTCTGATCTACATCCTCCCTCTTTGAGAAATAGATCATGCAATTTGTCATGACATATTTAACATGCAGAAATCACAAATAATCTAGAGACATGCATTATATGATACTAAGTACACATGCATATACAATCAAGTCCATGTTGCTGTGTATTTCACACTAGGCTTAGAAACTTGTCCATATCATGTGACATAAAATTGAAAATCAGTTTTAGCAACTGGAACAGTCTCTGCAAAATGGTTGACCTGTGGAATGTTCGAATTACTCTGGAACAGAATCAGACCTTTGAACATATACTGGTCTGTAAACAATGTCTGACTCGGTCTTTCATTTAGAATCTGCATCACAGATACAATGTTGTGATTGATTCTGGTACAGGAGGAAGATCTCTGCAATTCTGCCTATACTCTACACCCTTGAAACTTACCCAATAAGATCGCAGCTCGTCACAGATGCCTGTCCTATTCGATCAAAACCTTTCATTGTCTGAATTCGTACCATCTTTCCTTCCCTCAATGAACAAAGTAATCTGCTCAATCTGTCATAACTAGATTTCTGGATATTATGCTTCTTCAACAACTGTACTGCGGTGGTGGTGCTGCGGTAGCATTGTTGACTCACAGTTACACGTTGCCCGTTCGATTCTCAGTTAGAGCGTCTTTTGTGTGGCAACATGCGTGAATGGGCGTTCCTTCATTGAAGGTTGTGCATTAGGCCCGGCAAGCCAGCACGTAAAAATCTACTGCCAATCATTAGCGGACCGAAGTTCCGCTGTGGCGACCCCTAACTGGGAAAAGCCGAATGACACAGCAACAACAACAACAACATGCTTCTTCAACAACTGAGCCCTGATGGTTTTATTGTTCTTGGAGTTAAACTGCAACAAACTTGATGAAATAGGTACCGTAGTTCTAGTTTGTCTGTAAAGTAGTCTTTGAGCAGGTGAGCCAATAATATCATCACAAGGTATGTTTTTGAGATTAAGTAAATTCAAGACTACATCTGTATTGTCATTCTTTGACTTTTCAAGTAATTGCTTTGCACTCTGTACTGCACGTTCAGCTAGACCATTTGGACTGAGGATATTCAGGACTACTAGTGACATGTACAAAGTCCCATTTTGGACTGAGGATATTCAGGACTACTAGTGACATGTACAAAGTCCCATTTTGGACTGAGGATATTCAGGACTGCTAGTGACATGTACAAAGTCCCATTCTCTCGCAAATTTCTGAAACAACTGGCTAGTAAATTGAGTACCATTGTCAGAATAAAATTTGTGAGGACTACCATGAACTGAAAAATGACATTTAAGCTTAGTGATAACAGCTGTTGAGGTTAAGTTTGGTAGCAGATCAATCTCAAATCAGTTTGAGTAAGGGTCTAGCAAAACCAAATAGTGTTGATTATTCTATTCAAAGATATCAGTTGCAACAGTAGACCGAGGTAGTTCAGGTATTGGATTGAGCTGAAGTGGTTCTTTTTGCAAATGTGCTCTGGTACTATTACATATCAAACAAGAAGAAAGAAAACTATCAATGTCTTTTGATAATGAAGACCAAAATACTAGTTATCTTGCCTTTCTCGTAGTGGATAATAAACCTGGGTGGCCACAATGCAAAATCTGAACATATTCATGCTGCAATGAAGCAGAAACAACAATTTTAGGACCTTTGAAAATAATACCATCTTTCATCAACAATTCATCTCTGTAAGGTAAATATGTTTGTACCTCAGGTGATACACTAGATTGTTTTGACGGCCATCCGACATTGATGTAGTGATTGAGCTTTTGTGAAATTGGATCAGTTATAGTGTGATCTCTCAACTCATCAAGTCTAGTGGTGGAAAAATTATGCGCTGACATAACATCAAAGTCAAAATTTTCAGCATCAAGCAGTTCTGTTGTACCTCTGGGTGATCTGGATAAAGTATCAGCCAGATAAAGCAATTTACCTTTGGTGTAGACCATCTTGAAATTGTACTTTTGCAATCTGAGCATCATTCTTTGTAATCTCGCTGGAGCAGAATGCATAGGTTTCTTTAGAACAGTAACTAGATGCTGAAACTCAGTTTCAGTTTGAATAGCTCAGCCATAAATATAATCGTGAAACTTGGAACATGCAAAAACTGTTGCTAGAAGCTCTTTCTCAATTTGAGCATAATGCATCTCTGTTTGAGTAAGTTTCCTAGATGCATAAGCTACTTGCCTGCCCTCTTGTAGAATAATTGCACCAAAACCAAAATTAGAAGCATCACAGGATAGGACAACTGGTTTATTCACATCATAGTACCTTAATGTGGGGGGGGGCTGCAATTTTCTGCTTAAGGTCATCAAATGCCTTCTGATGATGTTGTAACCTTGACTATACAACATTTTTTCATGTTAGCTCTCTTAACAGTGCTGTCAACTCACTGAAATCTGGTATAAACTTACCCAAATAGTTGACCATGCCCAAAAAAATGTTGTAAACTCTGCACATTATCTGGTGCTGGTATCTCTAAAATAGCTGTTTGTTTGGTCAGGTCAGGTCTTAAGCCTGTACTTTTAAACAAATGTTCTACATAGGTTACTTCAGGAAGTCTGAATTTGCACTTCAGAGGACTGAGCTTCACATTTACTTCATGTTCTCTGTCTAGAACTTTCATGATGTTTCTGTCATTCTCTGCTTCACCATTGCCTCCAACTAGCAGATCATTTACTATTATAGCAAAAAGATAACCTGAAAAATTTTGCTCCATTGCACACTGACAAATTCCAAATGGCATCCTTAGAAATCTGTCTGACAAATGGGGTACTAAAAGTAGTTAGAAATGAGGATTTGTGATCAAGCATCACTTGCCAAAATGAACTCTTTGCATCCAAAACGGAAAATACAGTGGCATTTGGCATTATAGCTGCAACTTCCTCAACTGTGCACATTGGATGATATGGCCTCTTCAATACTTTGTTCAAATCTCTAGGGTCAATTCATATTCTGATTTCATCTGAGCCTTTCTTATGAGCAGCCACCATGGACGACACCCATTCATTTGGTTCTGTGACTGGACAATTCACACCTTGCTGCACCATCTTATCCAACTGAGCTTTAACTTTATCTTGCATGGCTATTGGAACTTTTCTTGCTGGTCTGACCACTAGAGTGACTTTGAGGTCTAATTTCATAGAATACACAACTGGAAGCTTGCCCAGCTTGTCATTGAAAACATCAGCATAGTCTGAGAAAATGGCTTCTGCCAAACTCGAACTTGGAACTGCACTCACATGATGAACTTCTTTAGAAAAAGAAATCAGATTCATTCTCAAGCTATCTTTGAGACCTAGTAAAGATTGCACTGGTTGTCTGACTACATAGAATAGTAAGTTGTAACAGTTCACATCCAAATAACAGGGAAGTATTACCGACCCTTCAGTTTGAATTTCTTCATCTCCATATGCAACACGTCTCGCACTGCTGGTTACATTAAGTTGTTCATTGATTCTTACTTTTGCAAATGTATCTGCTGATATAACATTGCACTTTGATCCAGTGTCTACTTTGAGCTTTGTGGATTTCCCATTGATCTGAACTGTGCAAAACGCTTCAGTCCTTGTCAATAGGTTTTTTGCGTTAACTCTTTCTCCCAGCACTGATACACAATCTACATAGAAAGCTGATTGTTTTGGCTCTACTTGATCAACTTGTTTTCTTGTATGACCTTTCTTTACAACTGTGTGAGGCTTACTTGATTTCCAAAACTTTTGAAAGTGGTTTCATTTCTTAGACTTAATGGCACTGCTGACCATAAGCTAAACATTCTTTTCTTTTAGATTCATAGTTTGTGCCACAATTTTGACAGTTGACAATAAAACTAGACTTGGATTTTGCTGACTCACGCTTGTATGGCAGTAGAGCTTGGAATTCTCCTAGAACTTTCTGGAAAATTTGGCACCTTCTTTGGAATTCCTATGGTTGCTCTTGGCTTAGGCCTGTTTCTGCTTGCCATATATTGCATGCTGTCAATGTTTGCTCTGGAGCTTACTGAAACCATGTTTTTGTCACTTGTAAACATGTTTGTATGTCTTTCTGTCACTTCATGGATCTGACAAATCTCTATAGTTTTGTTTAATGTAAAATCACTGTCACAAAGTAAAATCTTCCTCACTGCAGCACTATTAATACCACATACAAGTCTATCCTTTATCAGCTCATCTTTCAAGTCACCAAATTGACACGTTTTGGCCTTGTTCCTCACATCATTTATATAAGCTGCAAATGTTTGCCCTGGCTTCTGATTTCTTGTGTAGAACAAATGCCTCTCTATGCAATGTTCATCTGGGGGTTGCACATTTCTCTGAACTTAGCTTTAAACTCTCTGGGTCTTCTCTGGATTCTGCTTGCACAACAATATGGCAGTCTGCACCTTCACCTTCATACACTGCTGGAGCATATACAAATAATCGCTCTCTTTCTATAGCCTCAGATCCTGCTAGATTTAGCAAAATACATGCCCTTGTGTATGCATCTCTATCTGCATAAGCTGCTTGTATAAAAATATCCTACTCTTGTACAAATAATCTCCAGTTCTCTGCAATATTTTGGTCAAACACAAGTGGTTGTGGTTTTCAAACTCTGTCCACCATATTAACACATATTAGAGAAGGGTCTTGCAAATATGAACAAATATACACACAAACATATGTGCATAAGTAATTGGCATAAACACTCAACTTGGCTAATGCTCTTCTGCATTATATCTGCACTTTTTTTCCTTTGTGCTTATTGGCATTGTTTGAATGAATAGCGATGTAGTGCTTTCAATTAACTAGACTTTGTGAAGTAAACCTCTCGGGCTTCTCGATGCTTTATTGCACTTTGCAAAATATCTTTCTAAATTTCTTAATGCTTCATTGTGCTTTATGAAATAGCTTTTTAAGTTTCTCGATGCTTTATTGTACTTTGCAAAATACCTTTTTAAATCTCTTAAAGCTTCACTGTGCTTTATAAAATAGCTTTTTTAAGTTTCTCGATGCTTTGTTGTACTTTGAGAAATTACTTTTTAGCTTTCTCGATGATTGAGCACTTTGTAAATGACTAGATGCAATACACTGAAATGTTCCCAAAATGGCGGCATCTTGCCAGGCAACTCGTTACAGTACAAGAAGCACTCTGTAATGGCGGCACTTTGCAAACAGCCACACCCAGCACAAGAACTTTTCATCAAACAACCATACTTCGATTGAATTACACGAGATAGTTGCACTTCACACACAATGAACTCTTTAAAATACATGCTCAGTAATAAGCACACACTGCAAGCACTTTTACACACTCTCAGATACTGCGAATGACTTTAGTTACTTTTTTGATACCAAACGAGGTTGTAGTTATGCACAGCACTTTTACACCCTCTGAGATACTGCGAATGACTTTAGTTACTTTTTTGATACCAAACGAGGTTGCAGTTATGCACAAACACAGCACTTTGCCCAACATAGCAGTCGCCTTGCTTTATTTTTAGCTACTGTGCCCCTTTTCTTTTCTTCTTCTTATTATTTGTGCTCATTCTACTCTAAACATCCCCAGTTATACCTTAAACACACTCTTTCTGCCATAAACATTCTCGTTTTATACTTTAACATGTTCATTTTGCACTTTAACACATCCATTTCTTCAAGCACTTTTAACTTAAACATTTTCTTTAGTTAACCGTTTTTGAGCTTTCCACTTGCCTGATAATGTGGTTTATGCCCTTGTAATGCTTTTTCGTGCCGCTTTGTATCGGGTAAATAAGTCATGTTGCTTTTCATTACCTTTGATGCCTTCTGGTCATGTGTTCGCACTGTTTTCTCTTGGTTTTACCTTCGCTTTCGCCTTCACATCTCGTGGCTCCAAATGTTTTGTTCTTTTCCATCCTGGTTCTGACACCATGTTGCTTTCATGTTGGTACATGAATAAATGAGTCTTTATTGGTTCTGTTTAAGCAGCTTTATTCTATACGAACAGATTACTGTAAAGCTTATTTGACTATGACTAAGTCATTTATATACAAACTAACATGCTTACACACTGGCTGCTTCTTCAAAATGGCACTATGGATTGCATGTGTCTGGAATTTATACGTGGACGCACAGCACTGCACGCTTCCTTAAAGACATAGCACAGACGTGATACACTTTGATCTACAATACAAAAAGTGTAATTTTATTATATGGATTACATAGACTAATAAGAATTTCTTTTTTGAGAGGTTTTTATTGCATTTTTGATCATCCTCCACTTACATTTACTCTCTTACTCCTGGGCAGCAGTTCCTGGGCTTATTGGTTTTATTTGTTTCACTTTCCAAGGATTGCTTGTTGCTATTTGTGTGTGTGTGTGTGTGTGTGTGTGTGTGTGTGTGTGTGTGTGTGTGTGTGTGTGTGTGTGTGTGTGTGTGTGTGTGTGTGTGTGTGTGTGTTTATGAATCTTTAAAGTCGGCCATCTCATTACACTCCCAGACAATATGTTCTTAATTACGTCTTTCTTCCCCATCACACCTCCAACACTTGCTGTCTACCTGAGAAAAAATTCTCTTTTTTACCTTGCTTTGTGCCCAGCTGCAGCACAAAAAGGTGCATTTAGACAGACCACAAACATAGTTAAAAAAATAAAAAAGTACAATAAAGTACCTTGGTTGCAAAAAAACAAAGAAAGCACATTGGAAACTCCTGGATAGGACCCTAAATGAAACAGATTCATAGGCTGCTACTAGGTATTAGGACTGAAATACCATAGAAAACTTATTCATGCATGCCAGGAAGCATATCATAGCTGGTAGATTTACCTCCATTCTTAATAATGGCTGTACTGTTAATCCCTGGAATATGCGAGCACATCCATTTGTCAAAATTTAACTTAAACAATGCCAAAGTGCTAAAATATTTAGGATGCAAAGAAAATTTGTTCCACAAGTAGTGACTTGAGTGTTCTTAATATTATCACTGTTTCTGAAGTGGAGAAGGACTAGAAACACAGATTCCTTCATAGTCTTGAAGGTAAGACAGGGCTCTTCAACCAGGATTCTCTATGAGAGAGAAACGTGAGACGATTTTTAGTCTATCTAGGTAAGTAACAGAATCAAGCCTTTGATTTACTGTTAAAAAATGTTGAAGGCTTTTGAGCTGGGTTACATGTTTTGTTGAGATATATAAGAATTGTGCATTATGTTTAATGACTGACATAATAATAATGGCAGAATACAAGAGGACCATAATGTCTCTATATCTAAAGGACATACCTTTGATAACTGATGCTTGAAAGACAATCATTGATGAATGTGCATAGCTCTTTAATGACAGTATCAACAGTATGTGGGTTTTCAGTTAAATGTTAATCAGTGGCATATACTTGCTGCAACTACATTACATTTTTTGTGTAAAAACTAAGGCTTTGTTCAGAACGTCAAGTAGTGACACTTTTCAGCCCCTCTTGAAGAATATAAGGCTGATAATGAGGTCAATCACAGCAATTAGTTTGCAATCATCCACAGTCTTTGTATATTTGTCTCCACATCAGATCAATAGATTATTAGGAGAAGGGGTCCCAGTAAAGGGGCCCTGAGACACCCAACTATTGACTAGCCTGCCAGGTGAGAAGGTATGACTTGGTCTTAAAATTAGTAAATCAAGTAAAAAATCCAATCCAGGGTATGTTGAATTCGCAGTTTCTTTATTAGTAAACACAGACGAGAGATCTATAAGACTTAATGGTTAATACATTTAAGTATGATTAGTTAAATGGTAGTTGAAGTGGGGCTGGTAAAGTTTCCATTGTAAATACAAATCAGTCCAGCTGCAGTAAAAACCAGCACCCATTCATTCCCTTAAAATAAAGTAATAAAAAGGATTCCAGCTAACATACAATATCATGCTATTCAACATTCCTAAAAAAATTCTATTTATTCCATCCTCATAAAACAAAAATCATAATAATAAAATAAAATGATGTTTTCAACATATTGATTTACTCAGATCTTTTAACTAAAATTGCTTTCAGTTCTTCATCAGGTCTGTGCACACTAGAAATTCTAGTGTTTTACTGTCTGTCTAAATGTAATTGTCAATCAGAAGTAAGAAACAGTTCAAACTGCTAAAAATCTATCTAACTCATTTGTATTAACAATATTTAGATTCAATACTAAGAGCAAAAACTTGTAAAATAATTATAAAAATATGGAAATGTGAAGATAAACTGACACAAAATTCTGTGTTTAAGTCGTATTTAAGTCTTATTTAAATGTTATATACTTTCGGTAGTTAGACAACGCAAGCTTCGTATGTAAACAGCATATGTGACAGTCTGTGCAGGGGAAATAAAAAAATGTGTAACATATGTTCTTGTTTAAAACCTATGAGTTTAAAATATAAAAACATGCGATGTGCACAAACTAGGGGTATAGAGGTATAGTTTCCATTGTGTATCAAAATATAAAAGTGTATATTATATGTGCAGCAAAAGTTTTAACTTCACTGTATGCTTGATGTCACAGAACCTTTGTGCAGGCACAAAGGGACTATATTTTATAATGTCTGAAATATATATATATATATATATATATATATATATATCTATATATATATATATAGAGCAGGCTTTTTGGTGCTATGTCTGCTGCATACTTCTGTTGGGTGTGGTCTAATTTTCTCCCCCATGTTGGGTATGCCCAGCATGCAGGCGTGAGGGAACTAGAGGACTTCCTCATCTAGGCAGCCACAGAGGTGGTTTGTGTCCTTGCTGGCATCTCGACAGTGAGGGCATTCTTTTAGTTAGGCCCTAACTGCCCCCTTAGTGGATGGACACTGACATTACCATCGGACATGCATCTTTTGTCCTCCCTGATTCTTTAGTTAGGCCCTAACTGCCCCCTTAGTGGATGGACACTGACATTACCATCGGACATGCATCTTTTGTTCTCCCTGATTCTTTTAGTTGGGCCCTAACTGCCCCCTTAGTGGATGGACACTGACATTACCATCGGACATGCATCTTTTGTTCTCCCTGATTCTTTTAGTTGGGCCCTAACTGCCCCCTTAGTGGATGGACACTGACATTACCATCGGACATGCATCTTTTGTCCTCCCTGATTCTTTAGTTAGGCCCTAACTGCCCCCTTAGTGGATGGACACTGACATTACCATCGGACATGCATCTTTTGTTCTCCCTGATTCTTTTAGTTGGGCCCTAACTGCCCCCTTAGTGGATGGACACTGACATTACCATCGGACATGCATCTTTTGTTCTCCCTGATTCTTTTAGTTGGGCCCTAACTGCCCCCTTAGTGGATGGACGCTGACATTACCATCGGACATGCATCTTTTGTCCTCCCTGATTCTTTTAGTTGGGCCCTAACTGCCACCTTAGTGGATGGACACTGACATTACCATCGGACATGCATCTTTTGTCCTCCCTGATACTTTTAGTTGGGCCCTAGCTGCCCCCTTAGTGGATGGACACTGGCATTACCACTGGACATGCATCTTTTGTCCTCCCTGATTCTTTTAGATGGGCCCTAACTGCCCCCTTAGTGGATGGACACTGGCATTACCATCGGACATGCATCTTTTGTCCTCCCTGATTCTTTTAGATGGGCCCTAACTGCCCCCTTAATGGATGGACACTGACATTACCATCGGACATGCATCTTTTGTCCTCCCTGATTCTTTTAGATGGGCCCTAACTGCCCCCTTAGTGGATGGACACTGGCATTACCATCGGACATGCATCTTTATTCCTCCCTGTACATGCATTTGCTTCCACTTACATACTTATGATGGATACTGTCACTGGCTTGGGAGTGTCAAGCTCCTCTATTTGGTTCCGGCCTTTCTGGTGCTGTGCAAACCTCCATAGGAAGTGTAATACATTTTCTTATTCATGTTTAGGACTTACTCATGATGTTACCATACCCCTCTCTCAACACAACTGCATTTTGTAGCCACTGATCCGGGTGAGGGGGCTCCTTTGTGGATCAGTTTCATGGCCTCCTATGCATCTACTCTATTATTGTTTACTCATAATCATACATGCACAGCACTCAATGTGGTTAATGTTATTAACACACATGAGTATCATCAAACTCTCCTAAGTTTTTGTTTTCGCAGAACTTTCTCAGGAGAAGAAGAGTCTGACCATTGCTACCCACAAATGGGCAAGTTATGGTCTCCTAGCTATATTGGTTTCCTGCATCAACAGATGTACTGATCTAATAACCGAGCCTTCATTGCAGATACATGACAAGCACTGCCTCTTCTAGCAGTCATTTACAGCTCTTTAACCAGAATAACATAAAGGCACTTGTAAGTAGCTAGATCATCTCCCTCCCAAGTACCAACAGAGCAGCACTTCCTTCGTAACTACCCCGATTAGCTTTATGCTCCTTAATAAGCTTCAGTAGGTAATGAAATGTCAAATGTCAACTCATTAGAGAGATGACACATTCTTAGCAAAGACTGTGGATTGTCCCTAGGCTCAGCAGTTTCCACTTACATGAGTGAAACCAGTTGCTACCTTTTGGACTGAAGTACAAAGGAAACGCTTATACCTATCTGTGGCTCCAGGTCTATTGTCCTTGTATAACTGTGTGCCACTGGCCACATATCAGTTAGCACTGGCTACCATGGCTGTATCACTTTCATTTTGACAAATTTTTAATCAAAGCTAATACCTTTTGGGAGCATTTGAATGAACTGTTCCCTTGCAAAGAAACTGTATGTGACTTAATTTGCTTTTGCGATTGCATTTCAACCAAGCTTTGCAGGAAAAAACTTAAGTTCCAACACAGAGACAAGTATAAGTGTTAGATAGCTTCTTATGTTTTTTAAACTTAAACTATAAAAACAAATACATATACAAATTGTTGGGTCTATATTATATTCTCGAAAGCCAACAATATCAAAGCTGACATTGTCGACACGAGAATAGCGAAAGCGCACAACATCGAATGTGTAAACAGAAATCTCTGTAAGGGGAGATTTCCATTTACTGCAATGTAGTGTGGTCTCAGAGTTGGTATATTTAAGTAGCGGGGGGTGTGTGGGTGCAGGCGGGCTTGCCCCCCTGCTTAAACCCATTAGGGCACTTTTTTCTTTTTCTTTTTGTTGTTTTTATAAGTTCGTTGTTTGAAGACATCGACCATATGGTGCTCGATGTTTTCAACCGTCGATCTTATAATATAGACCCCAAATTATCATGGTAGCATTCAACCTGCTTCTACAATTATAAACCTAATAACATCATTTTGTTTAAATGATTGTATTCCTCAGATTAAGTCTCAATAAAAATATAACCTGCCCTATTATGGTGTTTTTATAATTTATAAAACCTTCAAAAATACATCTCAAGGCATTCTGCTATTTTTAATCATAAACTGGGATAATTTACAGTAGTTCTTAATTACTAATTACTTTATTACTAAAATATCCATGAATTGGACACATCTTTTTTTAATTTACACAAGTCTCTATATCAATTCATGCTGTATACATTATAAAAATTCATTAAACAGCCAAAAACTGATCATAGAACACAAATTAATATTCCTATACTAATGAGTTCAATTTAATCCAATAATTTTACTATTTAGTTATTTGGTTTTTCATCTTAATACTAGACATTTCTTTATGACAAATAATAGTGACATTATTTATAAATTCTACAAATTAAGACATACCTGGGGATTCAATAAACTCTGTGTGGCTTCACACGAAGCCTACATGGAGTATATGTTCAGCACTGCTAATTACATATTCATGCCATGCACTGATTCTGAATATAAACAAGTGCAGTTTCATTGATAGCAACAGTGTTGCTGGCCAGGAAACTGTGTAAAGCAAAACGGATAGCAGCAGACATGTAGACCTGTTTACCTACGGGCAAACTAGGTCTGCAGGATTGCGCGTAATGCCACAGTGATTACCAGGGTTGATAATATAGCAATGTATATGGTCTAAATGCATTACAGGACAGTGTATGCAGTGCAGAGTATTGTGGAGTCCCATTTCAGGCATTCTGTACAAAAGTTGTGTAAATGATCCATAATGGTACATGGACTGCCATGTAAAATAAACAGTCAGGGGAAGTGTGTGTATTGAATTGGAACACACAGATGAATTGTAGTAATTAATACAGCGAAAGAGGACTGGTAAAACATCATAAGGTACAGCAGAGGAGGGCATGTAAATGGAAGACAGTTGTAGCAGAAACGGTAATCATATATCGACGTGGTACAGCATGGATTGCACAGTGTAATTGTATATGTTACTGTCACACAAGGTGACAACAATGGAGAAGATGTCTGAGATATGAGCATCGTGACATGTACAATGGAGAGGACATCTGTAAGAGGGTTATCTACAGTAGGGGTTAGCTACATATAGTGAAGCTGTGCAAAATGAGATGTCTGAATATGACTGTAATGTCAGCAGAGGTCTCCACCAAGTGGGACACATAGTTACAGGCTCATGGACAACAGTAAATTGAAGTGCGCACAATCATGGACAATATCAAAATAATACCACCAGTAATCCCATGTCTCTGACATAACGTATGTGATTGCAAGTGAGCATAGATGTTTCTGCACTAACACTTGCGCAAAGGTGGGCCATCAACCAACCCTGGGAAATATGGATCTATAAGTCTAACCAATTTCATCTGCAAGGCAATGGAAAGAATCATCATAGACCTTATCAACAAGAACATAGTTGACCTTCAAACTCTAGACCCAACCCAATTTAGCTTTTTTAAGAGTAAGTCATACTTATTAAGCATTGTAGACTTCTTCAACAAAATCGACAAAGGGCTGGATGAAGGTAAGATAGTGCATACCATCTATGTTGATCTGGCCAAGGGTTTTGACACAACCCTTCACTCAGGTATCATTGATAAACTTTCCCAGTGAGGTCCAAATGGACAGATGATAAAATCAGCAAAAAGAGAGAAGTATAACTGGAATTGAATTCATCCTCAAGTCTTGGTGAGTACCTTCATGAGGTGGACCCTGTTTTTCACAAAGTCTCACCAAGATGACACAGATATATAGACTGTTTTTTTATATGGCATATATAATGGACAGAAGTAGGTTAATAAATAAAGAAGATAGTTGGATGCACAAGTCCCAGCATAAAAAAGTGGTCCAATCCTGGTAGGTGCACTGGTACCAAGACTGGAAAAAAATGACAGTGTAGAATCCTCAAGACACAGAAATATTCCTACAATGGGGCTAGGCCAGGGCCTGGGGGAGGATGGTCTCCTTGTTGTAGAAGGAAGTAGTAGTCCACAAAAATCACAAAAACTGAGCCATACAGATGATGGCATAGACTACTGAGGATAATAAAGAAATTATGAATTATTACTATTATGCAGGAAGCCCAGAATTTCCAGGAAAAAAAATATCCAAAAAGATTACGAGACAAATTAGAGGAAAGAAAAATACTTACACAAGAAAAAACATCAGAAGCTTCAAATAAAAATGTGTGTTCATTAATACAACAGATCCATGAAAAACACTATATAGACCAAGAAACCTTGTACTGTTTGGAAAAAGAAGTGACAGAGGAAGTGTGAAAATGTAAAGATCAAAATTTATAGATGTTTGAAGGGTATAAAAAATATTGACATGAGAAAGAAAGAGAGATCTAATATGGTGCACTATTTATGCAAAGGAGAAAGACAAATTAATGAACACAAAAAAGAAACCCCAAAGATATTCAGATAGAAATATAGACAAAGGCATCCAGATATGAAAAAGTTCACAATAAAAAAATAAGATCACAAAGAGGGAGTGTAGAACAGAAGAGCAGTCAAATAAAAATTAAAAAATATAAGCTGAAGTCATGGAATATTTGCAAAGTGAAGGATTCAGTGTAGAAAGTCTAACACATCATATGACAGCATGATGGAACAAGTATTCCCCAAAGTAAGGAAAAACAAGAGGAGCAGGAGAAATCTGAAGAAGAAGTATGGACATGGGAAAGAAAAAGAGATTTAATATGGTGCAATATTTATACAAAGAAGAAAGCAAAACGAATCAATGCAAAAAGGGCAGCATCAAAGATATTCGAAGGGGAATACAGGCAAAGACATCCAGATATGGAACATTTTACAATACTATAATAAGAAAACAAAGAGGAAAAATAGATTAGAGGATTAATAATGGAGAAGTTAAAGAAATAGAAACTGAGGTTATGGAATACCTGCAAAGTGAAGGATTTAGTGAAGAAAATTTAACTCAAGTAACAACACAACATGTTAGAGCAATGGACACCCAAATTAATTAGAAACCAGTGGAGCAGGAAGCATCTAATCAGTTGACATATGAAGATTCTCTGGAGCCTCCCACAGGAAACCAATACAAAGGTTCAGTTGGAGCTATACAGCAAGGGAAAGAAAAGGCAACTGTAGCAACTCTGACAGACAATGCCATGGAGAGATAGGCCAGTGAGTTCCCATATGAAAGAGCAACGGATGACAAAGGGTGAAACTGAAGAGAATGTGGCACAGGAAGAAGTTCTGGAACTTTCTATAGAATACCCTCAGGAAATGGCAAACAAATAATGTGCCCTCAGTTTAGAAGAAAATGATTAAAGAGAATAGTTGCTTGATTTGGTAGAGATGGATAGACATATTAAGATCAATAAAAGAAATAGACTGCAGAAGGTCAATAAAACCCAAAAAGTCAGAAGTTTGATAAATGAAAGCAGTAATTAGGACTGTCCATAGAGAAGTAAATGGGATACATTAGTGTGCAGCCAAATTAATAACAGATATCGTCCTACTACAAAAACACAGGGTAGTAAGAGAAACGACAGGAAGAAATTGAATGCTATCATGGAAGTATCAAATAGAGAAAACTATAAAGCAATTAAAACAAGAAGCGTCACTGTTAGAAGAGTATAGAAGAGGGAACAACAGATCAACAAAAATACTAAGAAACATAGACGTGATAAAAGCAATGCACAGTATTACAACAAATCAGGATTTATCATGCACTATCGCAAATAATAAACTAAAAATATCAGCACAGGTAGAAAAACGTAGAAGATATACAGATAAATACAAAGTTAAAATACAAAATAAGCAATTTATTAATTATCCAAAAAAGTTTTATAGAGAATTGGGAAACAAGGTAAAAGGAATTTAAAGACCACCAAAAAAGAAGAAATAGATACATTTTGGAGAAATATTTATGAAGATCCTCTAGAACATAACAAAGATGCTAAATGGATAGAAGAAGTAAAAGAAAGAATAAGATGTTCAAATGTACAGGATATGAAATGGGATGAAGTAACAGCCAGAGAGATTGAAAGAAAGTTAAGAAAAGCCTGTAACTGGAAAACCCCAGGCCCAGATGCAGTACCCAACTTCTTGCTAAAAATATTAATGCCTTGCATGAAGATTTAGCCAAGAGTAAGAACTATTTATATGCACACCTAGAACAGACACCAGTCTAGATAACAACAGGAAAAGAAATGGTCCTACTTAAGAGTGAACCTGCAAGCTGTCCTAAAAACTATAGACCAATGACTTGCCTTCCGGCAACGTATAAATTAACACTGGAATTGATGCTGACAGAGTTTACAGTCATTTAGAAGAAAACTCAATTATGGCAATAAAACAAAAGGCTAGTAAAAGAAAGTCATATGGAACAAAGATCATTTGCTGTTAAATAAAGTCATAGTGGAGAAATGTAAAAAGGGGAAGAATCTAAGTATGGTATGGAGATACTACAAAAAAAAAATTGACAGTATTCTATAGTCATGGATAAAAGAGTGCTTAAAATATATAAGATACACCCTACACTGATAAACTACATCATAGTGACCATAAAACAGTGGCAAACCAATTTGCAGTTAAGCCATGATAAAGGACAAATTATTATTCCAGGAATAAAAATCCAAAGGGGGATATTCCAGGGTGACTCTCTGTCACCACTGTTCTTTTGCCTTGCCCTTAACCCATTAAGCTGTCTCCTTAAAAGATTAGTTCATGGCTATAATTTGGCTCCCAGAAAGCAACAACGTGTAAAGACTTCTCATCTTCTCTTTGTCGATGATTTAAAACTGTATAGCTCATCAGATGAGGAACTGAAAGCACAACTGCAAGTAGTCAAAAATTTTTCAGATGATATAACAATATCCTCTGGTTTTGATAAATGTGCAGAAGCACCCTTTAAAGCAGGAAAGCTGCAGCATCAAGAAAATATCAGTTTGGTTCAAGAATATGATATACAATAACTTGAGCAAGAGGGAGTTTATAAATATTTGGGAATTGATGAAGGATCAACAATAAAACATGAACAAATGCGAATAAAACTCAGTAAGGAATATTTTAGAAGACTTAAATTAATCCTGATAACAGCTTTGACATCTAGGAACAAAGTTCAAGCTATAAACCAATCTGCTTTTCCTGTCCTAACTTGCAGTTTTGGAGTGATTAACTGACCCCAAATGGTGTTGGACAGATTAGACAGGAAAACAAGAAGGATGATTCATGCTCATTAAATGATTTATAAAAATCAGTGCATACCAAGATTATATATTCCCCATTCCGAAGGAGGTATGGGCCTCGTCGAAACTGATTACATGTATAGATCTGCAGTCATGGGACTGCATACATATCTGCTGACCTCATAAGACCCAAACATAGTGAACGTTTTAAAACATGAGGGGAATAAATCTATGATGACTTCGCTGCTTAGTCTAGCAAAAGCATATCAACATCAAGTGGGAATGGAAATCAAACCAGAAACAGATAAAACTCAGGCAGCAAATAAATGTGCCAAAAAACAAAAGAAAGAATATAAGGTGAAGGATCAGATGAGAAGATAAGAAATGTGGAAAATGCATAAATATAGCTGTAAGCATAGAAAACTCCTGGAACAACCTCATGTTGATCAGAATCACATATAGGAACATACTGTGAAAGTTGGTGAATCAACCTCTACCAGTAGAGACATCACCAGTGGAGTACTACATACATCTATACTGGGCCCTTTACTGTTTGGAATCTGTTTCTTGGAAGTCCTAGCTAAAGTATATGGCCTTTGGGTTACAAAATTTGCTGATGATTGCATATTGGGTGCAATCATTGAGTACACCAGTGATTTTTATATATTACTGGAGGGGCTAACACAGATAAATGATTGGTGCCAAAGCCACACAGTCTACAAAGAAATGCAAAAAAATATGCCATTATATTTGCCTTCTGCAAAGTGGAATTCCCTGCTATTTACAGCATTGCCAACACCCCCCTCCCACCCCAAGGTCAAACTCAGTGGTGCAAGACCTGCAAACACAGGCAGATAGCAATCTGAACTTTGATTACCAAGTTTCCACAATTTGTTCTACATATTAAGTTTCCACAGTTGTAAAGAAAGTCTTCTATGTTGTGCACCTCATAAGTCAGGCCATCATATCCAGGTGTGAGGAAGTTATAAAACCACAGTACTCAAACCTCATCAGAATATCAATAGAGTACAATGCTCCATTTTGCATGTACCTCACTATCATGAATATCTGATACATTTGGGAGTTGTGCCAGTTATGTGAATCATGGTAACTGCCTGGGTTGCCAGCACACACATTCAAGATGATTCCCTTAGCTTTATGCATGACTTGGCAGTTAATGGAATGCAAGAACTTTCTATTTATGCAGACCCTTCTATGTTTCTCAGATGATGCTTTGATTTCTATATGTTTACAATCTATGGCACCCAGTACCTCCCCTAAGGTGTACAGGGAAAATATCTGTGGCCATTGGCTTGTTGGAGCATACCATTCAGGAACTGATGGAAGATTCTGGATGCTGATGTCTGTGACACACCCAGCAAATCCCCTGTTGGTCTCTGAAAGGTTCCTCTAGCTACATTCTAAGTGTTACACATACATTTGTCTCTACTTTTATTGTTTCCCTTTTGTTTGCCCTTGGTCTGAGTTGAGGATAATTGAGGCTGCAGAATTCCTGTAATATGTCTCTATCCACCCTGTAGTGCACTACAGTTTCTACCTCATGTAGATTGTGATAAATTAAAAGGGGTCTGAAAACTCTTCTCCTTCTTGGCCATGGTCTACTAGCAGCAGCATAAACTTCAGCCTGTAGCACATACATAAGAATTAAAGCAACAGCAGCCCCTAACATTCTTTCTGTGTAGACCCCATTTTCTGGCTGTATTCCAATAGGTTTTGGAACTCACAGGGAAAACCAGCTCTGAGTCTATAATGGTTGCTTTATAGGTTGTTGAATAGCTCCTCCATCTTGGCTTGGTTGATTAGCATACAATTCGGCTGCTTATGATGTAATTAGCATACCATCACATTTACTATGATTGTGCAGCTCTATACACCATGTAGAGCCACTTTCTGAATACAAAACAAAACACTACCTTGTGCGCATTGCACCACAGTGCACACATGGTTTTAGCAGATCTTGTAGGGTTTATTGAATCTGCACCTAAGTGTATAGTAAGTTGTGTTACCACCATGCATTTCACTGCCAAGTCTTGAACCCAGGACCCTGTGCACTACAGTCAGAGCAACATACCACTATGTCATGTGTGCCTTATTTGTACACAAGAACATCCCTTCCACATTTTTGTGCTATCTATTAACTCAAAATGATTATATTTGGTGAACACATAGTCTACACTTAGTGGTAAACTTTATGAAATCCCCATGATATTTAAGGCTTCAGAAAATCTGTACGAAAACTAAAATTAGGAGGAAGAAGGTATGAGTTATACTTGCGTTGTTTATTCACACAGAATGGTGCACACTTAGTGTAGGCATCCATGAATATTTTTTTTTTGCTTACCTTTTCTTGAAAGTTCAGAGTATATATAGTTTCTGGTATAAATGATATATGGAATGATGTGAAAAAACATGTTTTTATCTAGGTATTTATATATAACATTTATGTATACAGAATCTGCTGGAATATCATTAGTTTTAAATAAATATTTTTTTAATAGCCACTTCATACTGTTTTTCAAGATTTGTATATGCCATATAGTGATTAAGTTTTTTTTCTTTATTTAACCAAATGGTTTCATGCAGCTTTTTTCCTAATTGCGTGAATAATCAACATTTAGTGATAAAGCTATTGTTTTAATAACTGAAACTTCAGCATGCATTTAAAGGTTAGGAAATGCTATTCTACCATCTCTTACATGATCTCTCAAAGCTATTATAGGTTTGTTGGTGTATTGCAAGAAGTTCAAAATTAAAAAAAAAATGTCTGTATAAGGTATAGTATTTTGGCAACCATTTGAAATGCTGGTACCCACTCGAGTGAGTCCCAAAATATGGAGACTGAATTGACAGAAGAATGGACTTACATATACTAAGTCCGAGATGCCATTTCTCAGAATATTCCTTTTTCTCAGAGGTCTGGCCATCTTGGAGTTGGTATATATAAGTTCAGGGTAGGGGCTCCCCCCCAAAAAGAAGTTTAGAGGAGAAGAACGATTTTCAGGATTCACTCTTCTCCTGTGTCTTCGGATTTTTTTCATCCTGTCAGCACTCAGCATTTCAAGTGCCGGTATTTTAATAGGGAGCTTAGTGTTTTAGATAAAATGAGGGTCTACTAGAAGTGCACATGTGCTAATAGCTTGCAAAACACTTGCTTGCTGCCACAGGCTTAAAAAAACAATACTGGAACTACCAGTAGCCTGATCTCTCATTTGTACAGAATCCTCTCCACACCTAACCACATACAAGTGTACAGCTTTACCATAACATAAACTCTAACCCTAAAATTCTCACCCAGCTCTAAAGTTTCTGATCATTTTATAAACTTAAAATTCCAACCATCTCTATCTCCCTAAATTCCTTGATCACTCCCTAAGCATTAAAGTACCTTCCTGTTCCCAAAACTACCAAAAATTCCCCTTCCTCACTACCCATAGCATATTCAAGTTCTAGCTTGAGCAGTAGCCTACCTGAGCTATAAGGCACTTGAGTCTCTGCCTTTGAGACAGTGATTTTTGAGCTCTTACGACTCAAGCGTCTGTAATGCTCCCATGTTGTTGTATCTTTCGGCTTTTCCCGGTTAGGGGGTTGCCACAGCGGAACTCCAGTCCACTAATGACTGGCAGCAGATTTTTACGTACCGAGTTGCCAGTCCTGACGTACAACCTTCAATGAAGGTACGCCCATTCATGCATGTCTCCACACAGAAGATGATTTAGCTGAGAATCGAACAGGACAACGTCTTACTGTAAGGCGACAATGCTACCGCAGCACCACGTAATGCTCCCATAAAATTCAAATTAAAACTAACATACCTTCCTTCTATTTATTTATTATTTTTTACTAGTGTTTAATGTTTTTAATTTGCTGTTGCTATTTTTTTTACAATTGCATATGAGTAGCCCCTAAACATACAATCTCTTTACTACCCTATTTAAATTTCATGTCAGTTTCCATCAAATAATTTACTTCTTTGTTAATTAATAAAATGCTAGTTATATTAACCAGTCTTTACCTAACACAAATTCAAAATATTTAATACATTTTTATTCATTAATGATGTTTCAGTGTTAACCAGTTAGCAGTATATCATCAGCATACAACTGAATTTTGAAACTATATCAATAATTTAGTTTAAATCCTGTTATATTGTGAAGTTTTATGTAATTGGCTAGAGACCAGCTAGTGAAAGCAAATAATAAGAGACAACATTGTTTTGTACCATTGATTATTTTAATGATTAAGAAATAAAATATCCTAGATTTATATATGAAAATTAATTTTGATTAATTTGACTAATAAGAGACATAAAACTAATTGGAAATCTATATATTTGTAATAGTTTAGTTAAATAAGATGAGAGTACTGGATCAAAGGCTTAATCTAGGGCAAGGCTTATTGATAGTTCTTGTTTACTATTCTTGCTAATTGCATAATCAAAGTAATAATTTTTTTTCATGTCATCCTGTGTTTGTATATGTGATGTAAAACTGATTTTGTCTTCCTCTATTAATAACGTAGATAGTTTCAACTTTTTGAATCAATTAGAAAGGACTGTCATAACAATTTTATAATCAGCATTTAGTACTGAAATAGGCCTCTAAGAAGAGCATAGAGATGGGTGTTTATCCTTCTTTAATAATGGAGAAATTGTTGTATATTTCAATTATGGTGGTATGATGAATGCAGTTTTAATATTTATGAATATTTTCTGCAAAAGAGAAAACATTGCAGGGTAATATTTTATATAATAACCAACAAATTGTAGTCAAATAAATCCCCTTGTTTTATTACAAAACACTCTAGCACCTTGGTTAATGTTTAGCCTTCAAGGAGTAAATTCCAAATAATATTAATTCACTTTTTATACCCATGGTATCAAATAAAACAATTCATCAATTATCTAATTAAGCAATTAATTATTTAAATACATATTTAACTTAAAAACATGCTTTTAAAGCTATACAACAAATTTCCAGCAACAATCTACATTCAAACCATGTGGGATCAAAGTCCCAAACTTTAAAATAAACTCAGTCTCCTTATACAATAACATATTTCTCTTATAATCCTCATTTTCTACCTGTATTTGTTGCAACATTGTAGCTGTTAAATCTTTCGGAACACTGTCACAATATAATTTAAAATGCTGAGCTAAGGGACTTTCCTCTTTATTTGATCTAATGTCCCTTAAATGTTTCAGTAACCTTACCTTGAACATTCTCTTTGTTTGCTCTATATAAAATGTATTGCACCTGCATTTTATAGCATAAACTACACTTTCTGTTAAACAATTATATGTTGTAGCAGCTTCAAATTTAATATTATTAATACTAGAAAAAGTCTGTACAATATGTCTGCAACCTAAACATCTTCCACAGGGTGTAGTACCTGAAACTTGAATCTATATAATCTATCTCTATAATATTTTATATAGTTCAGAAATTATGCTATAATTGCATAAACTTTATTTTCCTTCAACCTTTTAATTTGATCCTCTATTTCTATTATTGAAATAGTGTTTTCCTTATTTGCTCTGAAAACATTTTGTATTTTTTTACTTAAAAAGGCATCACATCAGTAACTTTTCCATCTTGTACACTACTATTTTCTGCATGTATTTTCTTACAGTATTTTTGAAACAGTTCAGAAAAATGTCCACATCTTTATATTTTCTATTACCAAGGATAGTCCTTGCTAATGTTAACTGGGTGCATCTTATTAAGAGAAAATACTATATCTCCCTTGCTCCATGTATCAGCATTCAATATTTCGTCCCAGCTTGATCATTTACTATATAATTTCAATTAAGTATTTAAATTCCTTTCCTGTTACATTCTAACAATCTTGATCTGGGTATATTTGCACTTCCATTTTGAATCAGTAATATATATATATATATATAAACCGAACCTTGTGTAGCATATATATATATATATATATATATATATATATATATATATATATATATATATATATATATATATATAAAACTGAACCTTGTATAGCATGACATGTATATGTGGCTAGTATTTTACACTATGTATTATTTTCTGTCAATTTCTCCATGTATGTATGTATGCATTGTAACTTTATGAAATTTCTATTTAACTGTATTGTAATTCAAAAATATGATTTACTTATGTTGTCTACTTTCTGAAGCTTTTTTCCTAGGGTCTGTGCTGAAAATGGGCACATGCTCAGTCAGACCAACCTGGTCAACAAATGTCAAATAAATACATAAATAAACAAACAAATAAATAAATGTTTTCTTCCCACTTTCATACAAACAACCATGTGCGATTTATTGACCTAAATTAATGTATATAACATCAGAAAATACCACTTCTTCCTCACCACTCCCTTCTGTAGGCATCATTTCCAAATGCCTCTGGATAGTTACTTTAGCTCTGTATAGTGTGGGTTCTTATTATATAATGTTGTTTATTTATGGTTTCCTTTATACCATTAAAGTCATCTATCCATCAGATTTGTCTGTAGGTTATCATTTATTTCTATCTCATTCTGGCCAAGGGGAATGCATCCAAATTCAGCATTCATATAAAAAAATAACAAAGTACATAAATCCATTAATCTGTTTCCTTAATATTACCTTGCCAGTCCATAATATGTTTCTGCTTCCATTCAACAATTACACAATCATACTCATAAACAAAACCAACAGGTGGTATGACAGTCAAAATATTATTATAAAGTAATATATTTCCTAGAATACCAGCAACATTGAATCATAATAAGGTTTTCAGTGTCTCACTTCTTAATTTTGACTTTTGAAGTAAATATAGAGCAACTGATATAAATGACTTCACACTCATCTAACTCATATTCCAGATAGATAACTGTAGATAGCTCAACTGACTATAATAAAATTTTAAATGTAAATAAAACATGTAATTTAATGTTTCTAATCATTGTATGTTCTAAGCAGTTAAACAATCTGAGGTTGCCCTTCTAATTATCTTGGTTTACCTTGAAGGTGGCAAGGGTTCTCCTTGGTTGATTTGTAGTGGCTGTTTGTTCCAGTGGTGGGAGATAAATTAGTATATGAATCTATCATAACACCATGTCCTATTTATCTGTTGATAAATTGTTAATACCTTTATCTGGATATTTGGGGATTTTATTTCTTGTTTAAGTGTAACTTTATTATCAAATATTTCATGTTGCTTGTAATTCATATTTTAATCTACCATTCTAATGTCAGTTTTCTTTATTACATTAACTATATCAAAACATAACAAAACATAAGTATCATGCATGCTATACAATTACAATTCACCTTTAAAACAGTACAAACAGTTTATCATTAAGGTATACAGATCTGCAAAAGTACCATCTATTGATAGTACTGACTAATGATTGTAAATAGAAATGTTTACATAGTCATTATCTGCTTCAGCTCAACAAGAGTAAAATATAAGCATGGCTCTGCTACTTACAAATTAAATCAGCTAAATTGTTTGTTTGTGTCTTTCGGCTTTTCCCAGTTAGGGGTCGCCACAGCGGAACTCCGGTCCACTAATGATTGGCACTAGATTTTTACATGCTGGCTTGCCGGGCCTAATGCACAACCTTCAACGAAGGAACGCCCATTCATGCATGTCATCACACAGAAGACGCTCTAACCGAGAATCGAATGGGCAACGTCTAACTGTGAGGCGACAATGCTACCGCAGCACCAAATCAGCGAAATAATCTTGTAAATATTTCCATATATTCAAAAGTTATCAATAATTTGCAGGCCGCTCTATTGAATTTAAAAATATCTCTCATCATTGTGTTAATACAGAAACTTCCATACTTTAAACTCTTAAAATATATAAAAAGTCAAGGAAAAGTGTACTATTTATTAGGATCGGTCCCGACCCATATCATCTTAAAGAAAAAAAGGGGGAAGAGGAGAATTGCCCTATTCCAGCTACATTGCAATATTCACAAACGTAAATCTTATATATAGCAGCTCATATCCATACTCATGAAATTCTAAAGAGTCGAATAAATAAAACACTTTAACTAGTAAAAAGATCATACTTTTGCCCTTTTAAGTAAAAATAAAGCTCCTGTTCCTCTTGCTTTAGTGTTCTCATAATTTTTAGTAGGCAGAATCCCAGCTGTAATTTCTGGATTGCAGTCCCATGTAAACTCTTACACCCATTAATCAAGGTTTACTATCATAATCTGGAAACGCACTCGGTCAAGTCATCATGTCTTTGAACTTAAACAGTGAAAATGAAAATGTTTTTCAGCCCCCATCTCAAACCATGTTAACATCAAGTGTTTGATATTCATTGAACTGCATGTGCCATCCAGACATTTATATTCAATGTTCGGTATGGTAAATTTAGATTTTCAGCCTCTTTGAAAGTGTACTTTCGATGTTACTAGATTAAGTGTGTTTCTAGGTTATGATAGCAAACCATTAGTCAAACATAAGAATCAGCTTTCATTTTAATCACAAACACTGTGTGAAGGTCTCTTAGTTTTAAATGCTAATATATAAGAAGCACCTTCATGTGAATACTATTGAGAACAATGATGATTTTTACTTTTACATGCTGTAAAATGCATAGGTTGAGACTCTTTCTATATTATTTAAATATAGCACACAATGAGCTAGATTCTGTAAAGTTCACAGAAGCTATTTGTGGACAGCTCAGCATGCTGAAGTAGACTGACTACTTAAGTATTCAGCATAGGATAATTAGGGATTCCACACATGCCATTTTGATTCCAAAACACATCATGCCACACATCACATCTAAAATGCGACCAACAGCTAAGCTGACTCCACTTCAGATATTCTATGTGCATATCTTACAGACCACAAGGATTTCATGAGAATACTTCAAATTACATCAAAATATGTAGAAAAACTGAAAAAAATATATATAACAATGAAACCTGTGGTTAATATACTGAAACAAGTAGCAGTATGCAAGCCATAAATTAAGATGTGGCTGTGGATCCTAGAAAGCAGCCTGCTAGAGTCAGTGCATAGCTGCAACTAAACCACTTGTCAGACCAGTAAATAATCAACAGATACTATATAGACAGACAAGCAGTGCAGGTTATCTGTGACATTGTGCCCCACACATGTCTGTGCAGACCCTCTGAGGAAACTCCAGCCTCCTTGAAACTAAAGAGTGTCTCAGTCTGGGTGTACTCACATCTGGGGAATTCCAAAAACATATGGAGGATGCTGTGGGAGTATCACAGACAGCTGCCTGTTATAGCCTAGCCAAATTCCTGGCAGCAATGTGTAGCAAGGTGGATGACTACCTACACTTCCCTTACAAACCTATGGAGTGAAGAGCTGTAATGCACCAATTCTGCAACATTGCAAACTTCCCCCATGTACTTGGTGCAATAGATTGCACACACATACCTATATCAAGACAGCAGTACATCCAGAAACACACTGATAGAAAAATCAAAAGGGATGGCCATCCATCAACTTTCGAGTTGTGTGTGCAGCAGATGGCAGCATAACAAACATCAGGGCAACACACTCTGGAAGTGTCCATGATGCTGCCATTTGGAGAGAAAGTGGACTCAGGACTGCATTTCAGCATAGTAAAATTCTGGCTGAATTGCTTCTGGGTAAGTACAGGACACAACTAGGATGTAACTGAAGGATCCCCTGTCAACAATATCCAGTCTGAACAAAAGTGGTTTTACTCCCCCAACAGCTGACTGTGGTTATCTTCTTGAGCCATGGCTAATGACTCCATACCGTGATGCATCCAACCCTGCACAGGAGGCCTACAATACAGCACATGCAACAACCAGAAATGTTATCGAGCATGTGTTTGGTGTATTGAAACCTAGGTTCAGATGACCGGACACATCTGGGGATGCACTGCAATACAAACCAGAGAAGGCAGCACAGGTGACAATGGTGTGTGCCATGCTGCACAACATGCTAACCCAAACACATGCCAGGATTCCAGCTGTAGGTGCAGTTGAACTACCACAAAAAACACAAATGTCTAAACAGGACATTCCTCAGTTATTGGAGGTGGAGCAGGAGGACATAGGGGGCAGAAGTCACAGGTGTAGGTAACATAGTGTGCGACCACAAGTGTAGGCACAGGCTACACAGTGGTATCTGACCCAGACATTTGAGTCATAACAAGACACATGTACATGAATGAGTACACAGATTAAACATTGATGTTCAGGTGCTGCCTCACAACAGCAACACAGATGGTATGCAATGGCAAATACCAACTAGATGTACACACTGAGCATCACACATAACATCAGCCTAACCTATTCCAACATGAACATATGTAAATGTGTCAAAAATAAAAACATCAACTCAGGGCACAACCAACCAGGTATGCATACACAATTATTCTGTTTTTACATTGTATGTTAATCAATAAGGGATGCACATAAGTGCTATACTTATATATCTGTACAATATCATAAAACAAAAAAACAAAAATCACACACTATGTCATGTCGACATTTTTATTTCAGAAACACATATCACAGCACAGTGGTATTGAAATAATAAGAGTCAACTATATACACTACACTGTTGGGCACACTCTACCACAGCCTTGGTTGACCTCACTGATATCACACACCATGGTTCACCCCACTACAACCACATAAAGACACATCCAACCCTGTTTGCGTCACAGAAGATATGCATGGGGATATGACACCATATTCAAATGAAAGAGTGTGACTTTGATTTGAAGACCTTTTGACTGGTGGGACCTCAGCAGATGTGCCAGTTGTTGACATCTGTGCAGGTTGGACCATGGACAGGGATTCCCGATGGACAATGGTGGTTCTGCGGACAGGTGGTCTGGCTCTCACAGGTTGCAGCCTTCTATGCGTAGTCATGGAATGCAGAATCCTGTTATTAGTATGACACTGCTACAGTACCATAGAGGGCATGTTTTCCATTGACCATGCCACAGCTAGCAGACTCATTCTGAGCAGCCAATACAGCCATAATCTCTCCATGTCTGTGCTGTTGATCTTTATGCATGGCACGCAGATGGTGTGCCAAATGATCTGTGGCATGAGCAAGTGCATGGATGTCTGAATGATGGTATAGCTATGCCCATTCATTTCCCTGCAGCAGGAAGTGCACACCCTCTGACACTTGGCCATGTCCAACATCTGCTTGTCTATGTCTACAGTGATGACTTGTGTCTGGTTGTTGTGTGGATCCAACACAGCAGTGCTCCCAGCTGTGGTGTGATGATCAGTGGGTCACCATGTTCAACATCCACTGTGTCATCATCCTCTGAATTTGTCACCAATTGCGCTGCCACATTTGAGAATACATCTGATGCAACATCCATGTCAAATTCACAGATGGACTATCCACAAAAATCAACATCCTCTGTGATGGAGCCTTACTACCATGCTGAGACACATCATGAACAACATCATGGTTGCTGGATGGGGTGCTGGATGATAAAGACAGTTGATGTGCTACAAGATACAAAGATACAGATCAGGGCAATGTACCTGCAGCACATGATGAATATAAAACCCAACTGGCATGTATTTCACTGCAGTGTTATAAATAATACTGACTTCACTTGCAGTCTAATGTATGCATGTTTCACAGAATGTACATACCATAACTGCGTAATCTATTAACATGGCTAACATACACAACATATGTGATACATAAAAACATAGCAGCACACCTGGCAAACACTCATGGGATGTTGCTGATCCACTGTGCTGAACTTCATCTAGTGTAGGGAAAAAATACATTACAGATCACATCATTCACAGCATGTACCAGGAGAACACAATTAAAAAAGACCGAATGTGTGACATACGCGTACTACACATATGTGTATTTGAGAACTCCTGCTGTGTACAGCTCATGGTTTGTGCTGTGGATCCTGCATTGGGAAAGTATACAGAAAGGCAGTACAGTCACTTAGTTGTCAAAGCTAATACTGACAACCTCATATACAACACGGTTATATGGGCTGCAAATACTTACTTGATGTACTTTGCAACTGTAAACCAGAAGGGCCTGTAGTGACAAATATTGACAAAGATTTCAGTCATCATGTGTGCTAAACATTGTTGAAAGCTCTGACAATGTCATTGTAACATACCTGCTCTTTCTTCATTTGATAATGCATGACTTGGCCCTCCACTGGATGTACCTGTAGTGTTCAAGGTTATGGAAACAACAATGTAACAGTAAACAGCATTTCCATTACATGACGTGGGGGTACCAACAAGGTAGTGTGCACAACAACAGTAGAGAGATATTCACCTGCTGCTCTATTCTGTAGGCTCGAAGTAGATGGACCTGTGAATATTAATGCAATAAAGATTACAACTGCAATTTGTAACTCAGATCTACCAATACATGCATTTATACTTTTGTTCATCATCCTCACTTTGTGTGCAAGTTTATTCACAGCTCAACTCTGCTGCTGTAAATCAAACACAGGAATACATGAAATTGCATGCTTAAGCAATATGCAGTGAGTGTCAAAATACTCATCCCTGTACTGAGCATGGATACATGCATGCCTGTCCAAGAACCCTACTTCAGTCACCACCAAGGAGTCATCAGTCCCCTCTTATGTTCATAGGTTCATAGGCATGTACTAGGCTAATTGCCCTGGAGCCTTTACAAGCCTAGCCCATAGAAGTGCCCTGGCATCATGCTGCCCAATGTTAGTTCCCAGGGCCTCTATCAAGTAAAGCCACTGGAGTGATCCCCGGGGTGAACTTTCTATTTCCCATCCACTCATCAAGATTTCTCTTGAAGAGGACCAATGAGGTACTCTGCTTGACATGTATGGGACGTCTATTCCAGAGCATGGGCAGGCTCTGGGTTATGAACCTGTCCCTCCAGTATGTTCTATTGATTGTGGTAATGAGGGAAAGGTCTCTGGAGTGTGTGGTGCGCAGAGATTGGGATTTCATTAGATGTAGCAGTTCTAACAGAGCTGGGTCACACATGGCTTTGTAAGTCAAGCAGAGATCCCCTCTTAGTAGGCAATATGAGACAGATAATAGCTGGAGGTTTTTGAGTCTGTCCATGTAGGGCATGTGTTTAAGGCCTAGGATCCTCTTTGTGAGGTACTTTTGTGGCCTTTCCAACTGTTAAATGTGTCTAGTGAGGTACATGCCAAATGGGGCATTATACTCAATGATTGGCTTAATGAGGGAAGAGTAGAGAGAGATGATGACCTCTTTCTTCCTGGATGCAAAACCTGGTAATGAGATGTGCCACATAGAAGGACTTTCTGACCACAGTGACAATGTGATGGTCAAAGGAGAGGTTGCTGTTAACCTGCATCCCCAGATCTCTTATAATGCCTTCAGGGTTCACTGGGCTGCCATCAATGTGGTGATTAGTGGGAACTGCATTTTTCCCAAAGGGGATGACGATGCATTTTTTGGCATTAAGCTTAAGGCCATGGTTTTAACACCAGTCACTGGTCTCAGTGAGTACTTTCTGTAGGATGTCTACATCACTTGGGGAGTTAATAAAGGCTCACAGCTTGCAGTCATCTGTGAACTTGGTCAGATAGGCTCCCTCTGTGTTGGCCTAGACTTCTGAGAAGTAGATGCCAAACAGGAGAGGACCCAGGACCAACCCCTGTGGGACTCCATTCGTGACTGGTTGGCAGTTTGACTTGGAGTCTGCTACTTTCACACTATGGGTTCTATCTGTGAGCCAATTTGCAACCCACCTAGTGATATAGGGATTGATGCCTAGTTTGGTGAGTTTATCAATAATTCCTGAGTGGGGAATGGTATCAAAAGCCATGGTCAGATCAAGGTAGGCTGTATGAACTGCCTTGCCCACATCCACAGCTCAACCAGGTTGAGCAGGCATGATCTACCTTTCACAAAACCAAATTGCGTGGGATCTAGAGTTTGGAGATTCCCTATATCCTTGTTAATTAGGTCCATGATGATGTGCTCCATAGCCTTACATATCAGACTTGTCAGGCTAATGGGGCAATAATTCCAAGGGTCTGTTGTCCTCCCCCCTTTATGGAGTGGGATGATTGTAGCAGCACACCATTTGGTAGGGACAAAGCCTGAGGTAAGGCTGTGATTGAACACAGCACACAGATGTGGTGCCATTTCACTTTGTAGTTCATGTAGAACACATCCAGTGATATTGCCGGGTCCCATGGAAGCTGTATTCTTGGTCTTGGACAATGCAGCTTTAACCTGTGCTGCAGTAATGTTGGGTGCCTGGCATTCCTCAGGTATTGTGGTTGGTCCTTTAGGGGCGAGAGGCATCTGTCAGCTAGTATGCTGGCAATATCTGTTGGCTCAACATAGGAGGTACCATTGTGCAATAATTCAGAGCAAATCTGAGTATTGCTGTGGAGATTCTTGATATAACGATAGAAGGCTTTGTGATTGTTTTTAGTGTCTGTGACAACTCTGCCTTCATAGCTGGCTTTAGAGGTTTTGATGAGGGATCTCAACTTTTTGTTGAGGCTAATAAGGGAGTTTTTCCAGTCTTCAGACTTCACCATTGTCTGCAACAATTTCTTCCTTCTGTTGTACAGTTTATTAATGGCAGGGGACCACCAAACTGGCTTCCTTTTTTGGAGGAGACCATCTTGGTTCTGTTGGGTATGGCTAGTTCCATTCATTTATCTACATGTTCATACAGTGCATTGGTGTATGATTTGGCAGTCATGCATCTATTTTCCATTGACATGGGTACTGTGAATTTAGCAACCTCTGTTTATAGGAGCCCAAAGTCAGCTTTGGAGAAGTTTTTCATGGTGGTTACCTTTCAGGGGGTATGGGTGAGATGTGGATTTCCATGGTGATTAGTTTGTGGTCAGATCTAACTAGGGAGGAATTGACTATTGGTGTAGTTCAATGGTTCCCATGTTAGTAATAACCAGGTTAAGGATGTTGCTTCCTCTAGTGGGGGTAAGAATGAGCTTGTCCTGGACATTGGAACTGATGAATTCCAGGAAGCGTTGGGCTAGTGTATTGGTGCATGAGTAGTTTTCCCAGTTGATGGAGGGGTAGTTGAAGTCACCTAGTATGAGAGTGTTGGGTTGGACCCTAATAGTTTCCAGGGTGCTTAGGAACATGGAGTAAGAGTCTAGGGAAATGGTCGGGACCTATAGCAGGCTACAACCTGAATTGCCATCTTACCCAATGTTAGTTGTACCTGAAGTATCTCAGAGGCATTTGCTATGCTACTAGTCTGGATGTGTGCATATTCTTTACTAATATGGAGACACCACCACCTTTGGAGCTTTGGTCCATGTTCTGGGTCCAAAAGGTGTGGAATGAGTTCTAGCCTGGTAGCAAAGGGGTGGTTTCTGCTGCTTTAAACCAGGTCTCCATTACAGCATAAATGTCGATGTTCTCCATTTTGAGGAGTGCTTCGAGCAAGTGCCTCTTGAGATTTAGAATTCTAGCATTGAGTAGCATGACCCTCAGACTGCATTTATTTATAAAACAAAAAAAAAATGACCAGTTCCATGACAGTTAACTGTTTATTGAGTATAAAACAGCTTCACATATATACATCCACTAAGCGCTTTCACCCAATTACTTCTTTGGGCATCATCAGAGTAAAAAAACAAATTAAAACAACTTCATTTATACACATGTATATAACACACCCTTCTTCTTTAGGCTTTTCTTGGTTAGGGGTTGCCACAGTGGATCACCTGTCCGCTCTTGATTGACAGTGGAGTTTTATGGTGTCAAGGTGCCAGCTCGATGCCCAACCGTTCACAGAAGGCACACACATGCATACAGTCACACCTAGGGCCAATTTAGAGTGTCCATTCCACCTACATCATGTCTTTGGGATGTGGGAGGAAACTGGAGCACCTGGAGGAATCAAAGTGCGCATTGTGTGCACACAGCTTTAAGTACATGTTTCACCATACATAATTAATCAGGTTAATCAAAATTCAGGAACCAGACCGAAAAAGACTAATACCACCAAATGATGAGCAAGCCTGGAACACAGTGTCACAAGAACTCCACCAGGAGAATCAAAAACCTTTTATTGAGCGCTTTCGTCAGGTTGTAACCAGACTTCATCAGAATACAACAAAACTTAATACATTCTTATTAAGTATACTAAAACCTGTGAGAACACATGACATAGTAAGCCAATGAAACTTCTCATAACATTAATTATGAACAGACTTTCTGTTTCTAACACATCACATTTGAATTCATGGACAATTCATGGACATGCTACTACTGTCAAAAACATTTAACCTCTCAAGTAACTGCTTGATGCTTGAACCATTCCTAAATACTATTTGTGGCATATCTCCCACCTGGCCAAAAATACCAGGATGATCCAGAATAGCTGCCAGTTTTTCTTTAAAATAGTAGTAATGCTTTCATGGTCAGTGTAAAACTTGGTAACAAAGGGACAGAGATATTTAGAGGGATCAGCAGTATTAGTAGTCCTGAGAGTACATGTAACATTACCCACCACTTAACCCCCAAAATAGGTAGAATATTGAGATTATTTCTTCTACACACAATTTATTTCCTTACTGTGGAGATCAAACTACTGGGGTACCCTCTGGCCAAAAACAACTTAGTATTTCACACTGCAAAAGAAAATCCTGGTCAGTCACAAATTGTTCCTTTACTATACCATGCTTTAGAAATTCAGGATGATTACTCTCAAAATGTAATAAACTATTACAATAAGTAGGTTTCTTATACAGGTTGCTTACAAAGCATTTCCTGTCATAATCTTTCCTGATGTCTACATCTAAGTAGTTGATGCCATCTTTTTTGTGTATATAAGTGAAATTTAAAAACTCAGTGCTGTTGTTTAAACAATCAGTGAAGGTAATAATATCTTCCCCTGTATCGTTCCACAAAAAAAAAAAAAAAAAAATCATCAATGTAACATAAATAAACTATACATTTGTTGGCAAACTCTGAACAAAGCAAGTATTTACTTTCCCACATAAGCATAATGATGTTTGCAAACAATGGGGTACAAATGGCCTCCATGGCAATGCCTGTCTTCTGTAGGAAATACTGCCCTTCAAAGTAGACAAAGTTGTTTTTCAATAATAACTCCATAAGAGTCACTAATGTTGCCACTTCACTATTAATGAACATTTTACTGTCAAACAAAAACTCCGCAAACCACTCCAGACAGGTGTGAGGAATAACATTGTACAAATTAATAACATCCACTGTCAAAAAACTTACATTATCATGAAATACACCATTCAGTTTATCCAGAAAATGCCAGATATGCTTTTCTCCTTTTAATATATTTTTGAGAGCAAAATCTATGTATTTTCCCAGAGTGTGGGTTTTTGAGCCAGCTGCACTCACAACTGGTCTCATAGGAGGGTTGTAATAACTCTTATGTATCTTCGGAATTCCAAAGATACTAGGGACTTTTGGATGTTTGTTAACAAAAAATTCCAGTTGTGGTTTCATCAAACAGTAACAAATTTATTCTTTCTACATAGTCTTCCTTACATGTAACAACTACCCCCTTCTTTATCAGGTTTCATGATTCTAACTGTCCTGTCCTTACAAATGTGTGAAAGCAGTTTCCTTTCAGCTTCAGTTAAATTGTCACAATTATTTTCACTTTGGTGACTCAACAGAGCTCTGAAGTCAAATTCACAAATTTTCTCAAACAATGTAAGACAGAAATGTACAGGGGGGTTTGTATATGCTTTTCCTATGTAAACTAGAACAAAATATTAACATCGTTGAAAAAACACTGTTACCTAAAAAGTGGCAGAAATGTTATAATAACATTTCAACAAACAGAAGCCATAATATACAACTCAAATATATAAAAACTATATAACATAAGAATGCGGCTTTAATAGGCTGATTCTACACTGTATAACTTTTCTGGTCGTGTGTTTGATGAAACAGCTGCAGATTTATTCAGCAAAGGACTTAGTTTTGTGCCAGCAAAATGCTCAAATATTGTTGATTTGGTATTGGACCTTAAGCTGTTTATTAGAAACTTGAATTTTAAATTACTTTTCAACAATGTTAATGTTTCTGAACAGTCTTCTAGTTTACATAGGAAAAGCATATACAAACCCCCCTGTACATTTCTGTCTTACATTTTTGAGAAAATTTGTGAATTTGACGTCAGAGCTCTGTTGAGTCACCAAAGTGAAAATGATTGTGACAATTTAACTGAAGCTGAAAGGAAACTGCTTTCAGACATTTGTAAGGACAGGACAGTTAGAGTCATAAAACCTGATAAAGGGGGGGGGGGTAGTTGTTATGTGTAAGCAAGACTATGTAGAAAGAATACATTTATTACTGTTTGATGAAACCACCTATGAAGAGGTTTCATGGCATTTTGTTAACTTGTCCTATTATAGGATAGATGTGGTTTTACAAGATATTTGTGACCAAGGGCAACTGGACCCTGGTCAACTGGAATTTTTTGTTAACAAACATCCAAAAGTCCCTAGTATCTTTGGAATTCCGAAGATACATACGAGTTATTACAACCCTCCTATGAGACCAGTTGTGAGTGCAGCTGGCTCAAAAACCCACACTCTGGGAAAATACATTGATTTTGCTCTCAAAAATATATTAAAAGGAAAAAAGCATATCTGCATAGACTCCTGGCATTTTCTGGATAAACTGAATGGTGTAGTATTTCATGATAATGTGAGTTTTTTGACAGTGGATGTTATTAATTTGTACAATGTTATTCCACACACCACCAATCTGGAGTGGTTTGAGGAGTTTTTGTTTGACAGTAAAATGTTCCCTAATAGTGAATTGGTAACTTTAGTGACCCTTATGGAGTTATTGAAAAACATCTTTGTCTACTTTGAAGGGCAGTATTTCCTACAGAAGATAGGCATTGCCATGGGGGCCATTTGTGCCCCAGTGTTTGCAAAGATCATTATGCTTATGTGGGAAAGGAAATACTTGCTTAGTTCAGAGTTTGCCAACAAATGGATAGTTTATTTATGTTACATTGATGATTTGTTTTTCTTGTGGAACGATACAGGGGAAGATATTACTACCTTCACTGATTATTTAAACAACAACACTGAGTTTTTAAATTTCACTTACATACAAAAAAAATGGCATCAACTACTTAGATGTAGACATCAGGAAAGATTGTGACAGGAAATGCTTTGTAAGAAACCTGTATAGGAAACCTACTTATTGTAATAGTTTATTACATTTTGAGAGTAATCATCCTGAATTTCTAAAGCGTGGTATAGTAAAGGGACAATTTGTGAGAATTGCCCGAATTATCAGTACTGACTAGGGTTTTCTTTTGCAGTGTGAAATACTGACTAAGTTGTTTTTGGCCAGAGGGTACCCCACTAGTTTGAACTCCACAGTTGTTGTTTGTCTTTTGGCTTTTCCTGGTTAGGGGTCGCCACAGCGGAGCTCCAGTCCGCTAATGATTGGCAGTTGGTTTTTATGGTGTCGAGTTGCCAGCCTGACGCCCAACCTTCAACGAAGGCACGCCCATTCAACACGTCTTTCGAACGCCCACTCGACTGCTCTACACAGTAAAGAAAGAAATTGTGTGCAGAATAAATAATCACAATATTCTGCCTATTGTGGGGGTTAAAGTGGTGGGTAATGCTACAGGTACTCTCAGGATTACTAATACGGCTGATCCCTCTAAATATCTCTGTCCCTTTGTTACCAAGTTTTCCACTGATCATCGAAGTATTACTACTATTTTAAAGAAAAACTGGCAGCTGTTCTGGATCATCCTGGTATTTTAGACCAGGTGGGAGATATGCCACAAATAGTGTTTAGGAAAGGTTCAAGCATCAAGCAGTTACTTGAGAGGGTAAATGTTTTTGAAAGTAGCAGCACTATTATTGGGACTAAAAATTGAGGCTGTTGTTCTCAATGTTACTTGGTCATGAACTGTGACCAGATTAAGTTGAACCACACAACCATAAAACCTAATGGCAAATTTTCTTGCAACTCCAATGGGGTTGTTTATGCTGCCCTGTGTCAGTACTGTAATATGTTCTATATTGGGAAAACTAAAGAAAGTTAAGGGACAGTATTTATGAGCATTATAGGGACATAAAAAACAGTAACAAAAATAATGTCTTGTATAAGCATATAGAAAAATACTCAACACATGTTTTTTTATTTGCTGTGGTTGAAGGGGTCAAAATAGAACCTAGAGGGGATCCCTGGAAAGATTATTTAGAATTCAGGGAATTATGTTGGCAAATTAAGTTGAACACCTGTGCCCCCCAGGTCTTAATGACAAGATCAGTATAAATAGCCTATTAAAGCTGCGTTCTTATGTTATATAGTTTTTATTAGTTTGTATATGTTTGAGTTGTATATTATGGCTTCTGTTTGTTGAAATGTTATTATAACATTTCTGTCACATTTTAGGTAACAGTGTTTTTTGCTGTTTTACTTTAAAATTTGTCAATGAATTCAAATGTGATGCGTTAGATAGACAAAGTCTGTTCATAAGTAATGTTATGAGAAGTTGCATTGGCTTACTATGTCATGTGTTCTCACAGGTTTTAGTATACTTAACAAGAGTGTATTAAGTTTTGTTGTATTCTGATGAAGTCTTTGGTTACAACCCGACGAAAGCGCTCAATAAAAGGCTTTTGATTATCCCGGTGGAGTTCTTGTGACACTGTGTTCCAGGCTTGCTCATCCTTTGGTGGTATTAATCAAAATTCAGGTTTTTGGAATCCCATTCATGCACATCCACATAAAATACTGTTTTGTGACAAAAAACAGGTGTCCTGCATATACACCCAATAGGTATTGCTAAACAGTGCCATGTGTAGCATGTGCCCATTATCTTCCAATAATATTACAACATGGCATCAGCGCCACTTTCAAATATTGATTGTGATAATTTACTGATCAGACCATTGCTAATTGTGAACTGCATGGTACCTTACTGAGCATTTCTCTGTGTTTGTGTTTTTCAGATTTGAAAGAATTGCAAATCATGATGGTGACCTCGAGGAGACTGTGATGTGTCCATGTGTCCACCTGGACTGAGCAGGAGATGACACAGATGTTAATGGTCTATACTGGATTGGAGCAGAGGATGAGAACTTGGCCCAGGAACTTTGCTATGATTGACATGAGTAACTGGATTGCAAGGGAATAGACGGAGGACGGGAATCTTCCTCACTGGAGTGCAAGTTCATCTCTGCTATGATGACCTGCATTGGAGGGATACAGCCAAACTTAAAAGAGGGTTGACAAAGTGCAGAGGCATCCCATGGATCCCTAAAGTAAGTACATACATTCAATGTATTCCTTAGTATACTTACACATTTTTATTTCAGACATATATATTGAATACATTTTGTTTTAAACACATTTTAGCTGATGTGTGAATTAGCTTTTGTGGAAGATTCAGCAGACTGTGTATGCACTGGCCTCTTGACTATAGGTTCAATACCCATGTTGTTAATTTTTATAATAAGTAATTATTATGTACTATTATGTACTAAGTAATAATGATGTACTATGATCATTATTTTATTTTTTTTACCTGATTAAGATATCATGTGCAATGATATGTAATGATTGAAAAAACTTTGTATTGTACCTGTGTTTTTGTAAATATTACTCTGTCTGTGGAGCTTTTCTCCCCGGGCTTCCACTGAAAATGGACATATATCCAGTTGGACTAGCCCAGTCAAGAAATGTAAAATAAAGAAAAAGAAATAAAATAATTAATAACCATAACTATGTCCTTTGAAGTTGTTCATATGTTTCACAACATTTAAATATATAATTCCATTAACCTATGAACCTTCATGCATGACTGACACCCATAAAACCTAGGACACAGATGACTCCACATTTCGTTCTTTTCTATTATAGTCCCACTATTCAATGAATATATACATTATATTGATGTCTTTATAACAACAGCAGCTGTGGGAATTAGCTTGTATGGATAATGCAGTGGACATTATAATAACTACCCTCTTGACTGTGGGTTCGATTCCCATGTTGTTGTTTTATTCAATAATTAAATAATAACCATAACTATGTCCTTTGAAGATGTAATGTTTTACTATATCTAGCTACACTATTTCACATAGCCATTCTCCTCCTGCATCACTGATGCCTATAATACCTAGGCCGCGGATTACTGCACGTTTCATAGTTTTCCATTATAGTCTCATGATATCACTTATTGGACCATTAATGAGGTGGAAGGCATACATGTATAAAACTAATTTACATCATTCTTCCGACACAAGTACAGAGACATGTTTAATTAATAGGTTCGTAGGTTCATACTAGGCTATCTGCCCTAGGGCATTTATAAGCCTAGCCAGAATGTGTTTGGCTTTCGCCACCCATTTTAAATTTATTTTGCTATGCCCTTTTTGAGGTTAGTATACTGTGCCTCTGTCTAACAGTGACACAGAAGTGATACGCAGGGTAAACCTACGATCTCCCATCCACTCATCAAGATTCCTCTTGAAGAGAGTCAATGAGGGACTCTGCCTAACCTGGACTGGGATTTTATTCCAGAGTGAAGGGAGCCTCTGGGTTATGAATCTGTCCCTCCAGCATGTCCTATTTATTTCAGTGCTGAGGTTCAAGTCTCTCGAGCGCGTAGCTCGATGGGATTTGGATTTTCTGAGGTGCAGCATGTCCATTAATTCCGGGTTGGACATGGCTTTATACGTCAGGCACAGATCACCTCTGAACAGGCGGTATGCCACTGAGTAGAGCTGGAGTTTCTTTAACCGGGCAGCATATGGCATCTGTTTGAGCCCTTTGATCCTCTTGGTGAGGTACTTTTGGGGTCTTTCCAGTTGCTGCAGGTGTACATCCCAAAAGGGGCATTGTACTCAATTATGGGCCTGATGAGGGATGAGTAAAGAGGCACGATGACCTCCCCTGATCTAGATGTGAATCCCTTCATGATTAGGTGGGCTATATAAAATGTTTTTCTAACCACTTTGGCCACGTGGTTGTCAAATGAGAGATTGCTATCAACTTGGGTCCCCAGGTCCCTAATTACTTTTTCTGTACTTAATGGATTACCACCTATGTGGTAATTTGTGGGCACTTTGTTTTTGCCAAAGGGGATGACTATATACTTTTTGGCATTGAGCTTGAGGCCATGGCTCTGGCACCAGTTGTCTGTTTCTATGAGGCCCTTTTGGAGGATGCTTGTGTCGGCTGGAGAGTTGATTATGGCACCCAGTTTGCAGTCATCTGCGAACTTGGTCAGCCACAGTCCTTCCGTGTTGGCCTGTACCTCCGAGAAATATATACCGAACAAGAGAGGTCCCAGGACTGAGCCTTGTGGGACACCACTTGTAAATGGTTTGGAGTCTGACATGGCTCCAGCAATTCTAACCATGTGGGTTCTGTCCTTGAGTCAGTTTGCAATCCATCTAGTGACATAGGGGTTTATATTTAAGCTGGTGAGCATCTATAATGCCCGAGTGGGGTATTGTATCGAAGGCTTTTGCAAGGTCCAGGTAGGCTGTGTGGATCACCTTCCCCTCGTCAATGGCCTTGGTGACTGTTTCAAAGAAATCAACCAGGTTTAAGAGGCAGGATCTGCCTAATGTACATATTAATGTCCATAACATTAGTTAAGCATGTTTGATCAGCTGTTATGCCATCCCTATGAGAAGTGTAAATATTGTATGCATTTTCCATATTCTGTTGTTCATCGCAGGATTTCTAATAAACAGCTGCAGTAGTTGTCATCTATAGTGAAACCCTAATACAGTTTAGCTCGGCCGGTAAAACAACTACCCATTATGTCTGCATTTTGGCATGTTATGGATTCAAAACCACATAAGGAAACATCTTACCTTGGTTAACTTCATCCATAATTTTCATATCGAATAGTTTATATTACATTTTTTGTTGTAAGTGGTAATGACTCACTATCAAGTTTTTCTAGGAATAACACCGTAATCCGTAACAGCCTAACATCAGTTGTTAAATGATGGTGTTTAAAGAGCAGTACCTGTTTGTTTATAAATCACATGTTCTAAATGTTAGCTCAGCTTGCAAGGATACAGCACAGCATGTCTACATTTTGTGAGCTGCATCATCAAGTCTTGAAAGGGGACACATATAAGACTGTTAATCTGATGTCATGCACCCATAGCATTCTTTAGCAAAGCATTTTACACTTATTAATAATAATTTCTAATTTCAGAGTTGCTGTGAATAACTTAGTTACTACTGATATAACAACAGTCTGTTAACATCAGTTATTTAACAGGGATGCCAGTACATCTTCATAAATCTGTCTGAGGAATTCAGTAAGTTAATATTGTATTCTGTTCAAAATGCTGTGGAATGTCAGTTGTACAACAGGCTTGAACTGCAAATTTGATGGGCCCACTAATAGTTGCAATGAAGGCTGGGAAGATGTATGTATTAAACGAGTGATGTGCAATTTTAAGGAATAATGGTCCTCACCCATACCTTTCTGTGTCCATAATGTACAGCAACATCTATGGTTCTGTTCACACAAGCTGGATGTTACAAGACACTGTCACACTGTATGAGGAATGGATTAACCCAATTACTGTTAATTTCTCTGAACACAGTGCTGACATGAATGTGGTTTGAAAACAGCTACAAGAACAGCACATGTTCATACTTTGCAATCCTAAGCCAACATCATTCTTAGTGTCCCATCTCCCAACAGGATGATGTCATCACATTAAATCTTTTCACAGCCTGGAAAACATCATTTTACAATTAAGATGTATTAGATAGGCAGATAGGTTTTCGGCGTAGACTTTGGAGGTAGGTTGTATCTGCAGCTTTGAATTTCATGTCCTCCAATCTGTGCTCAAAGGTGTTAACACCTGAATGTTATAATGTTGAGTATTGTGCTAAACTAAGGTCATTCAGATTAACAGTCAATAAAGCGAGTTGTGAAATGTTTAATTAATAATTTTTAAATATTTTCTTTATTTCAGATTATGAAGACTGCACTAGGAACAGAGTGATGTGCATTGAGCAGATGCACAGGCTTGAAGAGCAGCGGATGGAGAGGTATTTTAAATATTTCATGTATATTATGAACTGAGGACAAGGAGACCTGATGGTGGAATGAAGAAGTACAGGAGAGTATACAGAGAAAGAGGTTGGCGAAGAAGAAGTGGGATTGTCAGAGAGATGAAGAAAGTAGACAAGAGTATAAGGAGATGAGGTGCATGGCAAAGACAGAGGTGGAGAAGGCTAAGGATAAGGCGTATGAAGAAATGTATAAAAGGTTGGACACTAAGGAGGGAGAAAAGGACATGTACCAATTGGCTAGACAGAGGGACCGAGCTAGTAAAGATGTGCAGCAGGTAAGGGTGATAAAGGATAATGAGGGAAACGTACTCACAAGCGAGGAGAGTGTGTTGAGCAGATGGAAACAGTACTTTGAGGGGCTGATGAATGAAGAGAATGAGAGGGAGAGAAGGTTGGATGATGTGCGGATAGTGAATCATGAAGTGCAGTGGATTAGCAAGGAGGAAGTAAGGATAGCTATGAAGATGATGAAGAACGGAAAGGCTGTTGGTCCAGATGACATACCTGTGGAAGCATGGAGGTGTTTAGGTGAAATGGCAGTGGATTTTTTAACTAGATTGTTTAATGAAATCTTGGAAAGTGAGAGGATGCCTGAGGGATGGAGAAAAAGTTTTTTGGTACCAATTTTTAAGAATAAGTTTCATGTGCAGAGCTGTAGTAACTACAGAGGGATTAAATTGATCAGTCACAGCATGAAGTTACGAGAAAGAGTAGTGGAAGCTAGGTTAAGAAGGGAGATGATGATTAGTGATCAGCAGTATGGTTTCATACCAGGAAAGAGCACTACAGATGCGATGTTTGCTCTGAGAGTGTTGATGGAGAAGTACAGAGAAGGTCAGAAGGAGTTGCATTGTGTCTTTGTGGATTTAGAGAAAGCATATGACAGGGTGCCTAGAGAGGAGTTGTGGTATTGTATGAGGAAGTCATGAGTGTCAGAGAAGTATGTAAGAGTGGTACAGGATATGTATGTGGGTAGTGTGACAGCGGTGGGGTCTGCGGTGGGAGTGAAGGATGCATTTAAGGTGGAGGTGGGATTACATCAAGGATCAGCTCTGAGCCCTTTCTTATTTGCAATGATGATGGACAGGTTGACAGACAAGATCATACAGGAGTCCCCGTAGACTATGATGTCTGCAGATGACATTGTGATCTGTAGTGAGAGTAGGAACAGGTGGAGGAGACCCTGGAGAGGTGGAGATATGCTCTAGAGAGAAGAGGAATGAAGGTCAGCAGGACTAAGACAGAATATATGTGTGTGAATGAGAGGGAGGATAGAGGAATGGTGAAGATGCAGGAAGTAGAGGTGGCGAAGGTGGATGAGTTTAAATACTTGGGATCAACAGTTCAGAGTAATGGTGAGTGTGGAAGAGAGGTGAAGAAGAAAGTACAGGCAGGATGGAGTGGGTGGAGAAGAGTGTCAGGAGTGATTTGTGACAGATGAGTACCAGTAAGAGTAAAAGGGAAGGTCTACAAGAGGGTATTGAGACCAGCTATGTTAAATGGGTTGGAGACTGTGGCATTGAGAAAAAGGCAGGAGTCAGAGTTTGATGTGACAGAGGTGAAGATGTTAAGATTTGCATTAGGTGTAACGAGGATGGACAGGATTAGGAATAAGTATATTAGAGGGTCAGCCCAGGTTGGAAGGTTTGGGGACAAAGCCAGAGAGGCAAGATTACGTTGGTTTGGACATTTGCTGAGGAGGGATGCAGAGTATATTGGGAAAAAGATGCTAAGGATGAAGCTGCCAGGTAACAGGAAAAGAGGAAGGCCTAAGATAAGGTTTATGGATGTGTTGAGAGAGGACATGCAGGTGGATGGTGTGACAGAGCAAGATGCAGAAGACAGGAAGAAATGGAAACAGTTGATCTGCTGTGGCGACCCCTAATGGGAGCAGCTGGAAGAAGAAGACGATTATGAACTGTGATGCATGTTCCACTGTTTTCTGACCTGTAATTAAAAAAAAATACATGTTTATTGATTAGAATGCAGGAATACCCATCATGCATCAGTAAGGTAAGTGAAATCTGGAAACAGTAGCTGTCATTACAACTGTGTATACAAAACTTATGTTTTTTATCCTGTTTGTCAGCAGAATTTTTTTAGAAATAAATTGACTACATAAAGAACAATTTGTTGTGTGTATCTGACACACAGGTTATAAGGTGAATGGTTTACGTAAAAGTGTAAGTGTTGTGTCTATTTTTAATGATGCATGGTTTGGCACACTTTCTGTCCAGCTGCCTGTTTTCTGATGTTTCATGTTGTGTATAGCATGTCTCATCACAGAGTGAAAATCAGGCTGTGGTAATAGTGGTAGCACAGGTTTTTGCAGACCTCCTTCAGTTCAGCTTTGGTATTGCACCTGCCAAATGCACCATCATAACATTGCAATAACCTAGGATGACTGACACTTGAGCAGGTACGTATTTGATAGCAGCAGTTCATAATGAGCACACCCTGCAGGTCAACATCGATATTGTCTCTGTCTCCAAACACATAACAAAAAAAACCCACTGCTATAGCCTAGGTTGACTGACACTTGAGCAGGTACACATTATACATTTGATAGCAGCAGGTCATAAGCAGCAGTCATGTTCCAAAATATTTGATTTGTAAGCCTTCTGATTGCTGATTGTTTCTGAAGAGAATGCATACAGTTGTACACATAGAATACTACTATTAACATACATAGTACATTCTGATATGTGTGCAGTTGTTTTGATTTAACATATCACGTTGATTTTAGTGTTGCACTCATCATAGTGATGCGTGTTCAGCCAAATATCATGCTGCTTGTCCTGGAATTTTTCTATATGTTATAACTATTGCCCACAATACTCTCTGAAAGAATTGATAACACTGTAGTATACTGGAATTAACTGGAAACAACTGAAATAAGACTGGAATGAAAGTCTTTGTTAAATGCCTAAGCTTGTGCTGAACAGGTTCCAGTCTCTCCTTTATGGGCTAAGTCTTGTGTACTTTCAGAATGAATTTTCCAAACACTGTAGTTCATTTAATAAGGCTTTATTAGATGTTCACAATATCCGAGTACTGTCTTTATTAACTGTGCTGATAAACAGTAACAGTCTGTAGAAATGCTGGGATGCTGATTAGTAATAACAGTGCTGCTAAATATATCCAAAGGTTCTGCATGTATATTCTGATTTTTCCCGGTTAGGGGTCACCACAGTGGATCACCTGTCCGCTCATGATTGGCAGTGGAGTTTTACGGTGTCGAGTTGCCAGCCCAGCACCCAACCTTCCACAGAAGGCACACACATGCACACACTCACACCTAGGGCCAATTTAGAGTGTCCACTCCACCTACTGCATGTCTTTTGGGATGTGGGATGAAACCTGAGCACCTGGAGGAAATCCACCCGACCACAGGGAGGACATGCAGACTCTGCACAGAAGTAGAGACCCTTTTACATATAAGTCCAAAAGTTAACTTCCCTTCTAAAATGCTGGATATTTAATCTTTTCTGTATCAGTCTGAACTAACTAACTGACTTACCTAACTGTATCTGAAATATATTTAAGTAATACTAAAATCCTGTAATGCTTTACACACCTCTTTAGCCTTGGTTGCCTTGGTTTCCAAGCCTTGTCTTGCATGTGCCTCTTTATCTAGCATTCCATTGTTATAAACATCTTTCCCTTGAGAAAGGAACATTCTGTATTAGCTGGCAAGATTGTATCTTTCCCTTGAGAAAGGAACATTCTGTATTTCTTTGAAACTGAATGCATGCAGTACATGTAAACACAAGTCTGACTCTATATTTTCAGGCCTGTTATTCTTCCTTAATGTACTATAGTGAATTCACTAAGAATACCCTAACACTAATAGTCTCCAGTATCTTTATCTTTATTTATACAATGACATGTTATGTCCACTCATATTCATCATTGAATGTCCATAGTAAAATATATTTGTTGACCATTCATGCATTTTTAGAATGCTAATAACATGTGTGTGTGTGTGTGTGTCTAAGCATAAATATTTGACCAGGAAAGAGCATTGTTATCCTTTTTAGGAGTATGACCTATCAGGCCATGGGTAACTCTGTCCATAATGGCTGTGTCGCAGTCCCTGTGTAAATTGTCATCATAACAATATTGTGTTCTCCTCTGATTTTCATGAGATAGTTCTGCATGATAGACATTGTTTTCTTTTCTGTGGTGTTTTGCAAATAATCTTTACAGAGGATGGTACCCAAGGGCATTCACCAATCCGAAGATGTCAACGTGCATGTGCAAGTTCACTGCCTGAATCATCTGAAGAAGGTGGTGACGATGACAATGAGGAGCCTGGACTTACCCCTACTTGAGTCATCCCGCCTGCACCCCAGAGGAGACATCATCACGGCCATGATAAAGATGATTTTGGGAGAAGATCAGGGAGGACATTACCAATGTGTTCCAAACACATATGAGGGACATGATGGGGGCATTCTTCAATGAGATGGCATGGGCTATGCGGGGTTTGTTCAGGATTATAGCTCATGAGATCATTTGGGAGTCAAATCCACATCAGCCTGCTCCCTCCAGTTGGTAGTTATTGTGTTCTGCTGCCAACATGCTGTTTGATGTTTAATTGATTGGACTGTATATGCACACTTGTGCATATGTACCATGTATCTGTCATGCTTATTGTTAATATCCTGTGACATTTACTACATGACACCTTTAACACACTACACTATCCACACACATTCAGCTGTCCATGTGTTGCAGCAGTTAACCTATTAATAGTGCTGCAACAAGCAGTCTGTAAACATTTGTCTTAATGGGATGAGTGACAGACAACATATATTGTCCATAGACCAACATTAACAGTGTTACATGAATTAGATGTCTGTTTTGCCATATCAGGTATGTGCAAGATACAGACTCATCATTCCACATGGTTTTGGATGACAGTTGTCATGATGTCCCACTCTCACAATGTGTTGTCGTGTCATTGTTTGACAATACTGATGCCATGTGGGATCGTATACAGATATATCCTGTCTATGTGCAGTCCTCCTTATCTGACTGTATCAAAGACCAAGGTTGCATTAATCTGTACACAGTGGTACAGATTACATAGTCTTTCACAGTACATTACAATATGTTTGTTGTATGTAGCATTTCCATACCCATGATGTAGTGTCATTGGTGTACACCTTCCATAAATATTTGTATGCATAATGATTGTACATATGTGTGCACATAGTAAGACACATATTGGCATAGAGGTCTGAATGGATAAATGAAAAATCAGCTAGCAAAGGGGAGTAGTATTGCTGGAATTGAATTCATCCTCAGGTCTTGGTGAGTACCTTCATAAGGTAGACCTTGTTTTTCACAAAATCTCACCAAGATGACACTGATATATAGACTGTATTTTATATACCATATATTATGGACAGCAGCAGGTTAAAAAATAAAAAAGCTGGGTACACAAGACCCAGGATAAAAAAGTGCCCAATCCTGGTAGGTGCACTGGTGCCAGGAATGGAAAAAATAACAGTGTAGGATCCTCAAGATATGGAAATATTCCTACACTGGAGCTAGGCCAGGCCGAGAGGGTGGATGTTCCCTCCTCAGTTGTAGAAGGAAGTAGTAGTCTACAAAAATCACAAAAATAGACATGCCAGAAAACAGCCATAAAGACAACAGAGTGGACTACTGAGGATAACAAAGAGATTGTATATTGTTACTATTATGCAAGAAGCTCAGAAATTCCAGACACAAGATACGCAAAAAGATTAAGAGAGAAATTAGAGGAAAGAAAAATACTTACATAAGAAAAACTGTCAGAAGCATCAAATAAAAATTTGTTTTCATTAATGCAATGGATTAATGAAAAACATTATATAGGCCAAGACACCTTGGGCCATTTGGAAAAGGAAGTGACTGAGGACGTGAAAAAATATAAAGAACAAAATCTAGATATTTCTGAAATGTATAAAAAGAAATATGGATGTGGGAAAAAAAATAGAGATCTGATATGGTATAACATTTATGCAAAGGAAAATTCCAAATTAATCCATACAAAAAAATCAGCTCCAAAGATATTTAATGAGAAAGACAGGCAAAGACATCCAGATATGGAAACTTTCACAATAGAAACAATAAGATCACTAAGAGGGAATGCAGCAAGGAAGATTACTAAAGTAGAAGTTAAAAAATAGAAGCTGAAGTTATGTAATACATGTGAAGTGAAGGGTTTTGTGTAGAAAGCCTAACACAGGTTATATCACAACATGATGGAACAACGAGATCCAGAAATAAGGAAAAACAGGAGGAGCAGAAGACATCTGAGGAAGAAATATGAACATGGGACAGAGAAAGAGATTTAGTATAGTGCAATGTTTATGCCCTGGAGAAAGCAAAACTAATCAATACAAGCACCAAATATATTTGAAAAATACAGGCAAAGGCTTTCAGATATAGAAAATTTTACAATACAAAAAACTAAGAAAACAAAGAGGACAGTAGAAAAGAGGATTAGTAATGTAGAAGTTATAGAAAGAGAAACTGAAGTTATGGATTACCTGCAAAGTAAAGGATTTAGTCTAGAAAATCTAATTTTGGTAATATCACAGCAGGACAGAGCAATGGATCCCTACATTAAGGAGAAACCAGTGGAGCAGGAAACATCTGATCAGTTGCCATATGAAGATACTTTGGAGCCTTCCAAAGGAAACCGGTACAAACGTTCAGTTGGAGTTGCACAGCAAGAGAAGGAATAGGAAACTGTGGCAACTCTGACGTTGTAGAATGAGAACAATGGATGACACAGAATGAAAGTGAAGAGAATGTGGCACAGGAAGATGCTCTGAAACTTTCTGTAGAATGCCCCCAGGAAATAGAGAACAAAGAATGCGCCTTCAGTTTAGAAGAAAATTATCTAAGAGAAGAGTTGCTTGATTTAATAGAGATGGACAGACATATTAAGATCAATGAAAGAAACAGTCTACAGAAAGTAAATAAACCCCAAAAAGTTAGAAGTTTGGTAAAACAAATGAACACAGTAATTAGGACTGTGCATAGAGATCCATGCAATATAACAGAAGTAAATAGGATATATTACTGTGCAGCTAAATTAATAACAGATAAAGTCTTACCACAAAAACAGAGGACAGTAAGGGAAAGGAAGGGGAGAAATCAAATGCCGTCATGGAAGTACTGAATAGAGAAAACTATTAATCAATTAAGACAACAGGTGTCACTGTTAGAAGAGTATAGAAGAGAGAACCGATCAACAAAAATACTTCAAAAGATAGACATGATAAAAGCAATAGACAGTATCAGAACAGATCAAGATCTGTTGTGCACCATTCCAAATAATAAACTAAAAATATCAGTACAGGCAGGAAAAAACTTAGAAGATGTGCAAACAAATATAAAGGAAAAGTACAAAATAAGCAATTTATTGATTACCCAAAAATGTTTTATACATAATTGAGAAACAAGGCAAAAGGAATTGAAACACCACCAAAAATAGAAGAACTAGACACATTTGGAGAAATATCTATGAAGATTCTGTGGAATATAACAAAGATGCTAAATGAATAAAAGAAGTAAAAGAAAGAATAAGACATTTAAATGTACAGGATATGAAATGGGATGAAGTAACAGCCAGTGAAATTGAAACAAAATTAATAAAACCCCCTAACTGGAAAACCCCAGGCTCAGATGCAGTACCTAACTTCTGGCTAAAAGTATTAATGTCTTTGCATGAATATTTAGCCATGATTAAAACTATTTGTTTGCACACTCTGAACAGACATCAATCTGGCTAACAACAGGAAAAGCAATTCTCTTACTTAAGATCCTGCAAACTCTTCTAAAAACTACACAATAACTTGCCTCCCAACGACCTATAAACTACACACTGGAACTGATGCCGTTTATAGTCATTTAGAAGAAAACTCAATCATGGAAATAGAACAAAAGGGTAATAAAAGAAAGTCACATGGAACAAAGGATCATTTGGTCATTACATTACATGATAAATAAAGCATAATGGAGAACTGTAAAAAGGGAAAGAATCTAAGTATAGCATGGTGAGACTACAAAAAAAGCATCTTAAAACTGTATAAGATGCATCCTACTCTGATTGACTACATTACAGCGACCATGAAACAAGTGGCAAACCACTTTGCAGTTAAGTCATGATAAAGTTATTATTCCAGAGATAAAAATCCAAAGGGGGATATTCCAGGGTGACTCTTTGTCACCACTGCTCTTTTGTCTTGCCCTTAACCCATTAAGCTCTCTACTTATCAGATTAAGTCATGGCTAGAATTTGGCTCCTAGAAAACAACAAAGTGTAAAGACTTCTCATCTTCTTTTCGTGGATGATTTAAAACTGTATAGTACATCAGATGAGGAACTGAAAGTACAAATGCAAGTGGTCAAAACTTTTTCATATAGTATAAGAGTGTCATTTGGTCTTGATAAATGTGCTAAAGCAACATTTAAAGCAGGAGAGCTGCAGCACCAAGAAAACAGTTTGGGAGAAGAATGTACTATAAAAGAACTTGAGCATGAGGGAGTGTATAAATATTTGAGAATTGATGAAGGATCAGCAATAAAACATCAACAAATGTAAAAAAACTTAGTAAGGAATATTTTAGAAGACTTAAATTAATACTGAAAACAGCATTGACATCTAGGAACAAAGTTCAAGCTATAAAACAATTTCTTCCTGTCCTACCGTACAGTTTTGGAGTGACTGACTGGCCCCAAAAGGTGTTGGACAGGTTGGAGAGGAAAACAAGGAGGATGCTTCATGCTCATCAAATGATTTATAAAAATCAGTGAATACCAAGATTATATATTCCCCATTCTGAAAGAGGTATGGGTCTCCTCCAAACTGATTACATGTGTAGAGCAGCAGTTGTAGGATTACATACATATCTGCTGACCACACAAGACCCAAATGTGTGAAAGTTTTAAAACATGAGGAGCATAAGTCTAAGATAATTTCTCTGCTTAGTTTAGCAGAAGCATAAGTCAAGCGGGAATGGAAATCAAACCAGGCAGCAACTAAATGTGCTAAAAAAAAATGAAAGAATATAAGATGAAGGATCAGATGAGAAGGCAAGAAATGTGGAAAATGCGTAAATATAGTCGCAAATATAGAAAACTGTTAAAACAACCTCATGTTGATCAGGATTGAATGCCGGAATGATTAAGGAGAGGTAAATTTAAACCAAAAGACAAAAAGTTAATATTGGTGGCAAAGATAGTGGCCTACATACACGTTGGTTTACAAAGTCCATTGAACATGTGGGAGAAACAGACAAATGTAAGGTTTTGTAAAACAAAATTGGAAACAGTTTTACATTTTGTTGCTGGTTGTGACATACTAATGGCAGAAGGACTGTACACTGAAAGGCATAATAATGTGGCAAGACTGCTGCATTGGGGATTGTGCAAACATTATAATACTGAAGTAGCTGTAAACACTGGAAACATGAGCCACAAAACATCACAGAAAATTATGAAGTTTATATCACATGGGATTATCCATTACCAGCAGTACAAAAAACAGATACATGAAAACCAGATATAGTAGTCCATGAAAAGAAGACAAAAGAAGCATTGATCATTGAAATTTCTACACCCAGTGACTACAGTGTTTTATGTACAGAGAGACACAAAGTCATAAAATACCAGGATTTACAGGCAGAAGTAAGGGCAGTGTGGAAGAAGGATACACAGACAGTTCAAATAGTAGTTGAAGTAACGGGTCTTATAAAAAGGAATCTGCAATTGTATTTAGGTATGTTACCGGTACATGTAACTCCATACAAATTGCAGAAGGAGTCATTACTGGGCTGAATGCAGGTGCTGCGAAGATCACTTCTGGCTAACATCAATGACTGAAACAATACTAATTTCATGAACTTTAATAATACTTTGTCTTAAGAATGGGGTCCACTCCCATCATGGTGTTAGAAACCCAAAATACTTGGAAAAATTTAAAAAACTCAGCTATGTAGCTTTGACAAGAGAGCACTCAGTGATGTACTGCAAATGTGCTGTAATGATGCTTATAGAGGTGTCCTGTGCACTATAATGAACAATGTGCTGTAATGATGCTTATAGAGGTGTCCTGTGCACTATAATGAACAATGTGCTGTAATGATGCTTATAGAGGTGTCCTGTGCACTATAATGAACAATGTGCTGTAATGATGCTTATAGAGGTGTCCTGTGCACTATAATGAACAATGTGCTGTAATGATGCTTATAGAGGTGTCCTGTGCACTATAATGAACAATGTGCTGTAATGATGCTTATAGAGGTGTCCTGTGCACTATAATGAACAATGTGCTGTAATGATGCTTATAGAGGTGTCCTGTGCACTATAATGAACAATGTGCTGTAATGATGCTTATAGAGGTGTCCTGTGCACTATAATGAACAATGTGCTGTAATGATGCTTATAGAGGTGTCCTGTGCACTATAATGAACAATGTGCTGTAATGATGCTTATAGAGGTGTCCTGTGCACTATAATGAACAATGTGCTGTAATGATGCTTATAGAGGTGTCCTGTGCACTATAATGAACAATGTGCTGTAATGATGCTTATAGAGGTGTCCTGTGCACTATAATGAACAATGTGCTGTAATGATGCTTATAGAGGTGTCCTGTGCACTATAATGAACAATGTGCTGTAATGATGCTTATAGAGGTGTCCTGTGCACTATAATGAACAATGTGCTGTAATGATGCTTATAGAGGTGTCCTGTGCACTATAATGAACAATGTGCTGTAATGATGCTTATAGAGGTGTCCTGTGCACTATAATGAACAATGTGCTGTAATGATGCTTATAGAGGTGTCCTGTGCACTATAATGAACAATGTGCTGTAATGATGCTTATAGAGGTGTCCTGTGCACTATAATGAACAATGTGCTTGACATACACATGCATTTCTTTATTTGACATTTGCATGACAGTTCAGGTGTATGTGATTGAAGTTTTTAACTTACTTACATTACTTATGCATGTTGATGGTACATGATTGGACATTACTGTGTATGTGTGTTTTGTACAGGTCCAGTTTTGTGGACAAGCAGTCCATCTGTCCATTTGACATACATTTTCCATTTGTTTAAAAGGATGCCTGTATGTCTACAGCACCCTGTGTGCTTTACATGTGCATTTGCATTTTGCCACTTTACTGTGTCCTGTTTTACCATACTACTGCCCATTTCCAGTTATTAATTTGAGATGGTGAACATGTGCCAAAGGTATGGGCATTTTACAATGCGGGACATGTGTACACAGGCTGCTGGCTAATGCTTGCAATACATCCTTGGTCCCATTCCACTTGTGTGTTACCCACTGTATTTTTTTACATCCATGTGCACAACCTGCTATATGCAATATTCTGCACTGTCAGATGTTGTAACATATTATTACATCATTGGCGTATGTATGTGTATTGACCTTGACTTCATGTACATTCCATTTATGCCACTGACACACACATATATACACACATGTACACCTGTGTGTTGCCTTTGATATGGCATACGTGTGTAATATATACCCATTTGGTTGTGTACATCTACTTGTGTATGTAGCAGCCTTGGTTGATCTTCTGCACTGTGTTTGCCTTTCACATGCATGGTCATAGGTTTGTTTATGTTCTCTGGAGATATGTACCATTATTTGACCGGCATTTGCTCATCTGTGATGTGGCTTGGCTAACACCTGCACTGCTGATGGACTAATTGGATATCTGTATATTTATCCAACAAGTACAGTAATCCTAATTTATTACCCTGGAACACAAATGTACCATTGGTCATACACATCCATGTATGACTGCCACACATTATATATATGGCTGTGTGCACATAGTCAGATATTCATACTGACACAGATATGTAGCTTTGACAAGAGAGCACTCAGTAATGTACTTCAAATGTGCTGCGATGATACTTACAGAGGTGCCCTCTGCTCTATAATAAGCAGTGTGGCTGACATATACATGTGTTTATTTGATATTTGCATGACAGTATAGGTGTATCTAATAGAAATTGATGAGGTTTGGGAATACCTGACTGTTGAAAAACCTAAAATGGCATCTATGTTCGGTATTCCAAAAATCCATGAAAATCCTCACGATCCACCTTTAAGGCCAATAGTCTCAGTCAAATGCTTAGATACTGAGCCATTGGCAAAATGTATCGATTACAAATATAAGTCCCCGCTGAATTCTGAATAGCATATTTTTGAGACTCTTGGCATTTGTTAGAAATGCTAAAGATTTTGGATTATTGTGACAATGTTCTGTTTATCACTGATGCAGTGCATCTATTCATAGTGATTTTCCTCTTATTTAGCAGTTCATTCGAAGATGCCATCCAATGATGTGTGTGTGGTCTCTTCCCTTCTGGAATTAACCTTCAATAACAATTTTCTCTGTTTAGAGGGGGAATTTTACCACCAGATATCAGGAGATGCCTTGGGCACTTCATGCACCCCTGTTTATGCAAATAATGCTCTTGCCATGTGGAAAAAAGACAGCATATTTATTCTGAGTTTTTTTGCACTGACACATGGGTATTTTAGATACTTGGATGCTGTTCTAATTTTATGGAATGACAGTGTGAAGGAATGGCAACACTGGTTTGGTACATGGCAGACTTCGACTATGTTTATTGCATTTACCTACACCATCGATGCTGATTGTATTCATTACTTAGATATCACACTTGGCAAACATTCTGTTAAGGGTTGCTACACCTCTACCATCTAGAGAAAAGAGACTTTCACTAACACATATCTCCATTTTGAAAGTCATCACCCCCTGTCCCAGAAGAAGTTGGTAGTTAAGGGACAGATGGTTAAGCTCTCTGGCCTCGTTTTTAATGATTCTGACTTTGATTTTGAATTGCATCACTTGATCTGTTTATTTCTGGACAGAGGGTACCTATTAAAATTTTTAATAAAATTAAGGCCAAAGCGGTAGGCCATAGGCAGGATCATTTTGCCCCATCCTTTGCTTGTTTCCCCCGATAGAATTTGTAGTACCCTCTGTACCTCTTGCACTGACATCTCCACTGTTGGCACCACCAATAGTATTCCACATGATATGAGGAGTAAGCCTATGTTTATAACTCCCTTTAGTAACACACACTACTCATTTTTTCGTTAACACTGTCAGGTCCTGTTGGGACACTTTTTTCCTTGAAGATTTGAAGAAATGTCTTGGTGGTACACCTGTGATTACTTATTCTAGAGGGATGAACTTGAAGGAAATATTCAAAAAGAGTCCAGGAAAGTTATTTGGGGCCACAGCTGTATGCATAAATGCGGGTCATGTAAATGATGCAGGTTTATTCACAAGGGGCCTTACTCAGTTGTCCATAATTACAATAGGACCATTAAATATCCTGGTAAAGTAAGTTGTAATACAACCATTTTAGTCTATTTGCCTTTGTGCAACTCCTGCAATGCATCTTATGTTGGTAAAAGTAATAGAAGAATAAAATACAGGATAAGAGAACACATTTATGATATTAAAAACGTGGAAGACCATTAATTCTTTATACAGACATTCCACACTTTGCCCAGAATTTAGTAAATTAACTTTTTTGCAATTCACTGGGTACCTGTGACTCCTTTTTGTGGGGAGTTTAGAATCCAATTTGACTATAAAGAGCCATGTTGACAGCTAAGACTTTATGTTTCATGTGCCCCTGGCATTAATGAGTCAATTTCTATCTCTAGTACTTTGCAAATTAGAGCTGGTATTATTTGATTTAACACAATTGTTCACTCGTGTGCCTTTTATTATTATGCATATTATTATTATGTGATTTTTAATATACATTCATTGCATTATCTATTTCTGCATTTATTTTTGTATTTTCTCTGTATATTTGGGTTGCTTAACCTAGTTATTGGTCCGTTCACATTGGTAAGTGGCAGTTAATTTAATATGTATTCATGCGTATTTTATATTACTACAGCAGAATTGCTTAGCACTCTTTTATTAGATAGCCATGTTTCTTTAAACCATGTTAATTCACTTTACTTCATGATTGGTTTATCACTTCTATAAAATGTGTTTTAATATGGGTGACTTCTTCAGTTTGTTACTCTGAAGTAGTTTTTTTAAAATGAATGTGCTCAGTTATTTATATTTGTATTAAAAGCTTCAGTTTAGTCAGCTGGTGGTGTTCATTGGTTTGGTTACAGTTAATTTGTGTTTTGGTGGTCCATAGCATTTAAACTTGTCCATCTCTTAATCAGTCCATAATTACTCATGTAATTATTTCACTGCTGCAGTAGCACACATAAGTAATCTCCCCTTCCTGTTCAAGTCATGTAGTTCCATCCACTAATTTTGTCCTTCTGATGAAATCACAAAATCATCATCATCAGCCCCCCTTCTACATGGGATCAGGGTGCATGTCAAATATTGCCTTCTCACTCTCTTTCGTGAATCACTGCCAATTTCCTACCTTCTTTGACAGTCATGCCTGACTGCAAAGGTCTTCTCTTACACGATCCATACATCTTTTGCTGGACACATTGTATCTTCTTGCCTTACATATATATATATATATATATATATATATATATATATATATATATATATATATATGTGTGTACATAAATTAATAAATACATATAAATATTTCAAACATTGGCATTAGTGCTCTTCTAGCCTACCAATATACCAAAACACTTGTTCACAATAATAAATGTCTAGGCTGTTCTTAAAACATCTAAACTAGCACTTGCTTTAGTGTAATTTAATAGTCTGTTCCATGTATCAACTACTCTCTCAGAGAACCAATTAGTGCACTTCTCATTCCTATAAAATCTTCAGCATAGGCCAGGTGATGATTCTCTACTACTTTTTAATAACCCCAAGCATTCCCAAAGGTAGTTGTCTCTAAATGCCCTACAAACCTGAATAAGATCTCCTCTTACATATCTATAAGAGACACTGTACAAGTTCAGATATTTCAGTATTTCATAATAACTTATATTTTCACATCCATGGATGCACCTGGTATATTCCTTTCCAGTTTAATCATGCTTGTTTTCTTATATGGTTCCCCTATTGTTATTCTATACTCAGGTTTGGGCTTAATGTAAATAACAAACAATGACTTCATCATTTCTTATTTCCTAGACTTTGTAAATCTTTTTATGTAACCTGTAGTTCTATAGCTATCATTAACCAACTGGTTGATGTGATTAGAAAAACTCAGTGTTGGATCTACCCATGTACCCGGGTCCTTAAATGAATGCACAGTTTCAATCACTGTGTGCTGTATTAAATATTCACCTTTCAATTTATGTCTTCTAAATCTCATATGCTTAGTTTTTGAAGTATTTATCAGCATATTATTCTCCTGCGCCCAAATGGTCAATTTAGTCAAGTTCTTTTGCAGACATGCCTTATCTGTAATGCATGTAATCAGTTTACCCAATTTCAGTTCATCTGCATATAGATTGTAGAACACCTCTGATGAAAATGGTAGGTCTGAAAGATACAATCTGAACAAGTAAGGGCCTAGGACAGAGCCCCGTGGGACACCCTGACTGTAAGCAAGAATTTTACCTGTCCAACTGCTGTATGATACTTGCCATGTCCTATTTGTAAGCCATGCGGCTATCCATCTCATCAAGAGTATATTGATACCTAGTTTTATGGTTCATTGATCAGTGTTTTGTGTATGACCCTGTCAAATGCTGAAGTTAAATCTATATAAATTAAATCACAGCACAATTTTTCATTCATAGCTGTTATTATATTGTTATAGAACATCATGTTACAAGTGGTAACATATCTATTTTCAACATATGCACACTGATATATGGTTTCAAGTGCCAGCCTATTCAGTTCTGACAATAACTTACCAAATATTACCTTCTCCATTATTTTTCCACAGCATGAAAGTAGACTTAATGGTCTGTATGACTCTGGGTTTGTCCCACTACCCTTTCCCTTAAATACAAGTTTAATAAGTGCACATCTCCAGTCTTGAGGAATCTTCCTATATTTACATGACCTAGTAGATAATTGATATAATGATACTGTCAGTTCTTATTGAAATGTTCTCAAGTCATTATTACTAATTCCATCCCCTCCCTGTGCTTTATTTGGATCCAGTTAGCATAGTTCTTTTTCAATATAATCTAGTTTGATTCCAGTATCTGGGGTTACCTGGATGTCACTAGGCCAACTTATCACCCCCTTTGTGGAGCCAAGCTGTTTTGCATAATATTTTGTAACTATATATATAATCTGTTGTGTCTGGGAATACATTTTAAATCTATACACAGTTTATCAATGTATAAGGCTTTACTCCTTCCAGATCTTATGTATCTATAAAAAGATTTCCTATTATGCCCAATATCTTTATATAAATTTTCTTCAATTTTTTTTTATCTTGTCCCACACTGTGCTTAATTTATTTGTCCAGCTTGTTTATTTCAGTTTTCAAAGTTGTAGTTTGACCTTTCTTCCATTTCTTATAGTTCTTGTCTCATCTTAATCAGGTATCTTGTTCTTATGGAAATATATCTGCCTGATGTTGTGTGCCTAGATCCTGATGTTAAACTTTTTTTTTATTTTTTGCACTAAAAAAAAATATCTTTCAAAACTTTCTATATTCCATCTGCAGTTTTTCTGCTGAACACATCATTCCAGTTAGCTTTACATAGTGACTGTTTTGCTTCCATATAATATGTAATTAATCCTCTGTGCATTGGTTTAGATTTCAGTTTGGCATAACTATCTAGCAAAAAATAACATTTACAACCCCATGATCACTGCACATCAATGGTGGTAAAACTTGACTTGAAGTAGCAGTAATTTATTTAGGAACACAAACAATATCTAGTATGTTCTATCCCTTGGTAGGTTTTTTTGCAATCTGAAGCAATTATTGTTCCTGAATATATGTTATGAATAATTTCCTTACTAATATTGTTGAATTGATATTATTCCAGTCTGTTTCTGGTAAATTTAAGTCCCCAACTAATATTATTCTTCCCTCCTGTGTTTTATGCAAGAAATGTATACACTCTTCTAGGTCATCTGCACTTGTTACTGAACATGTAATAATCACAGGTCTCATAACAATCTTTAATCCCTGTCATAACACCTCCACCTGATTTTTTGCTGGAATGTCTGTTACAGTAAAAACATTTATACTGTGACAGAACTGGTTTTGCAGTCACTGTTCTTTAACCATTTTCACAAACAATAACAACATCAATCTTGTAGGAATGTAGCAAATTTTCCAATAAAAAAAATATATTATTAATGCTCTTAACATTAACAACCATCAGAGATGCATCATATGTTGCTATCTGTGAACTGTTAAATTTTCGACCTGACAAAAATTCTGCCTAGTGTTTGTCAAATAATGTAGAATATCTACTGCAAAAATGCATGCCAGCCTGTTTGAATACATGTGTGCCCAAAACTAGGCTTGGATGCTCTACACATTTGCATTTTTTTTAAATCGGACATTTTTTCCATGTAGGTATTTACCCCCAAAAAATCTTTTCATTCACGTTGACTTGACTGTCCTTTCTATATGTGATTTATGAAAAATATGTCCTAACACCTGTACAAGCTATGTTATGTAAGAAGGCTGTAGGTTCCCTACTACAGTCAGAGAGTCCTTGCAGATGACATAATTTGTACCAACATGAATGAAAACAGATCTGTATTTCCTTACATTAAGACACTCCAAGGCTTGTCTCACATCTTCTAGTTTTGCTCCTGGCAAGCATAACACTATTCAATGTTCTTTATTTTCTATGCAAATGTAAGTATCAGTTCCTCTAATAAGTAAATCTCTAATTACAAGAATATATTTTCTGACCAGATCTGAAGAATCTTCAACTTCTAATACAATAATATCTGCTCTATCATTTGTTAAAAAAGGAATGATCATCACCATTAGTCTTATTAATCCCACTGTTTTCATTGTGTATTACATTTGCAGACATACAATTATGGAATGGTCTGCATCCACATCCTTGAAAAGATCTTCTGAAAAGAATGTTTGGACTGATGTGAAGAAGAAGAAACAAAAAACTGATCTTAAAAACTTAATTTCCATTAACACTCTCAAAGAATCTACAAGATTATAACTTATACATCAAACAAACAACAATATGTACATTTTACTTCTCTGTTTTTAACTGCATTACTTTATTTAGTGTTTCTTCTTTGTTTGGTTAAAAACAAACGTACTGCTAGCCTTTTATTTTCAAATCAACAGTAGCATCAGTCTAGCATCTTATATTTAGTAGACTTGTGACATTTTACTAGAGCATTGCCCTTTTTATCATCAGTTTAAGACAGTGGAGATTTTGAAAACATAATAACATAATAGATTGCTTAGGTAATATTAGTTATGTGTTTTCTTAAAAACTGCTCTCTGCTATTGATTTATCACACCTTCTTTGGGTTTTATCTCACTAGCGTATGTATTAAGGAAATGGTGCCTTTTTTCTTTATTTTATTTTTAGAAGCTTCATATTGACAATTTTAGTTTAACGGAGTAGGCGCAAGCTCCTTTTAGTGTTTCTACTAGCTCGGACACCCTCTCTTAATTTTCTGTATGTTAATGTTCGCAGAGATAAAGTCTCTTCTCTCCACACTACTTGGTCTCGTAGTAGTAAGATGCATTATTGACTTTAGCTCTTTCCTTTTTAATTGCATTTCCCAGATTGGAGTGGTTGTATCATGTAGATGTTGGGTGTTTATTTAGGTCTGGGGGCTACAACAGATTCTCATGTGGCTGGGTTGTTTGATTGATCAGCTCCAGTACCTAGTGGCAGATGCTTTGTTAACTACAGAGATTTGGTGTGGCTTCGCTTATGTGTTCCTTGATGTTCTTCGTGTTTCACTGTTGCAGTCATCACATTTGGGTTATCTGCTTGCAGTAGCTCTCATTCAACCTGATTATTAAAGTCTTGGGTCCTGCGCCAGTTGCTGACTCATCTTCCATGACATCAGGTAGTCAGGGGTATAAAGCATGCAGCCGACGCCTTTACATCAGTCTTTCTTGCCGTGCGGTGCCCGAAGCAGAAGCAGTTCGCAAGTGCCAGTCGGACGACTCCTGAAATTTTCATTTTCGAGTTGCAGAACCAAAGTCTTCAACTAAAGCTAAGTACCCCATTGGGGAAACTTTTTCTTGCTCTAAACCGATGTCAGTAAAAGTAAATAATTGTATTTCTTGTGGAAAGCAAATGCCTCACAAAGATTTTCATTCGTACTGTATTCTTTGCCTAGGCCCTGACCACGACGTACCTCGCTGTCCGTTTTGTGCCTTATTTAATCAACAAACTATTCATTGTTGGTATAGTTACGCTTCTAAATATTTTGGTACTCAGTTCAATTATCCAGATATGTCTTCGGTAAGCCATCCGACTACCAATATTCTGAAAAAACGCAAAGATAAAGACAGAGACAGGCTGCCTAGGTCCAAAGCTGCCGACGATGCTTCTCCTAAGCCAGTTGCCAGTTCACCAGTACTCAGTGAGGTGCTTTCACAACCCCTGATACCCACTACTTCAGATTCGCAGGCCTCTATTGAGACCCATTCGGAGTCCGGTATGCTGTGAAATGCTTCAACTGTGGATCTTGCGGATGTCTCTACCTTGGATGGGTCCGGAGCCGCTGTGCAGGCACTGGCTTCTGAGGGTGTATTCAGGCCTACTGACTTGCATATTAAACTGACACCATCTTCTTCTTTAAGGCCTCAAACTTGAACTATGCCTAGAAAACCAATGCCCAGACCGTATGGTCAGGCCTCTATGCCTAAAAAACAGATGATAAGAATGGCTGAAGACCTTATTACTTTAATCAGGGGAAGCCAACCTTCCCCCTCTAAAAGACCTAGGACTGAATTTGCTTATGATACTTTTGACCAGGATTCTGAAATTTCTGTTTCCTCTGATGACCAGGATTTACCCTTATCCACCTATGAGGATTCTGATGCAGAGGACTCTATTCCCTCTGCTCCCACCCCCCCAGAGCTTCTTCTGCTTCTCTTTTGGTGAAACCCTGCATACTCACTTTCGCTGGGAAAGCCAGGATTACTCTGATTCTAAAAAGAGGCTTAGGGATTTCTTACTCCTGCCCCAGCACAGGCCTTTATCTATCTCTCATGTACTGGACATTGTTGATGATGTCTTTTCTGAATATAGCTTGGCCCCTGACTTTTTACCTCCTGCTCCCAGAAAACCTGATAGATATTACAGGGTTCCTGACTGTCGCAATTTCCTTTTTAAAAATCCTACTGCGGATCCAGAGACCATTTCACAAGGACCCAAGCGCATCAAGGCTACTACTGCCAAAAATCCTACCCACTCTGATAGAGACTCCAGGGTGCTGGATAGATGGGGTAAGAAAGTATACACTTCTGCAACCTTGGCCATTAGGGTACTAAACTGCCAGTTTCATGTGTTAAAGTTATCAGCAGCATATCACTGGATTGCTTAAACAGAAAATGATGTTGATTCCTGATTGTGCTGAAAATAAGGATTTACAGGATTTAATGCATTCTGCTGGACAGATTGGAAAGCAGACTTTGCAATGTGGTTTTGATTCATTAGAGGCATCTTGCAGGGCTGCTGTCACTGGGTCTGTACTTAGAAGGCATGCTTGGCTTAAGGAGCAATCTTTGCCAGATCATGTTAAAGCTAAATTGCTGGATGCTCCCTTAAATCAGGACCACCTGTTTGGCAACAAAGCAGAAGAAGTTCTTAAAAAGATTTCGGAAAAAGCTAAATCTATGCAAACTGTTAAAGATTTCCTACAAGTACAACCTCTAAAAGTTAATAGGCATTGGCCCTCTAAGAATTGGTCTTTTTCTGCCTCTTCCAGGCCTTCTCAGTCCAAACCCAGAACCAGCAGAGCACCCAGGCTTCAGTCCCAGGGTACGCACAGGACTAAGCAATGGGGGGCTCCCACTTCCAAATCAGGGAGTAGTAAGACTCTCCCCTATGGTAAACTGTCTCAATGACTTAACTTTAAAACTTCCAAGCACTTCTCAGCTGACTGCTCCTTTAGGGGGAAAGATTGCTCTGCAAGCAAAAAACTGGGAGCTCATTACCCAGGACAAATGGGTTTTAAATATTGTTTCCCAAGGTTACAGATTTCACACCCATACATTACCAACCCCAAACGGCTGGCCATATCTACCCTCAAACAGTGGGCAGAGGCTCAAAAGCAAGTACTCTCTTTCTTAAGCATAAAGGCTATTCAAACTGTACCAGAAGAGGAAAAGGGACAAGGTTTCTACTCAAGGCTTTTTCTGGTATCCAGAAAAGACAACTCTTGGCGTCCTATCCTGGACCTGTCCATATTAAACACCTTTTTGGTGATTCCAAAATTCAAGATGCTAACTCTTCACCATTTACTTCCTATGCTAAGCAAAGATGCCTCGTTGGCAACACTGGATTTAAAAGAAGCATACCTGCACATCCCAATCAGGGAATCTTGCAGAAGATACCTATGCTTCACGGCAGGCTACATGCACTATCAGTTCTCTGCACTGCCCTTTGGTATATCTACTGCGCCCAGGGTATTCACAAAGTGCCTAACTCCAGTCATTGCATTTTGCAGGCAAAGAAATATTCAAATATACTCATACCTGGATGATTGTCTAATTCAGGCAGAAAGCCAGGACATACTTTTGAATCATCTGGCATTTGAACAAAAGGTGCTAACTTGTCTGGGGTTCACCATAAATGAAAAAAAAATCACATCTGGTACCCTGTCAACAAATTATATCCCTGGGAGCAAGCTTGAACACAGATGGCTTTCCTCACACCAGAGAAACAAATCCATTTGACAACTTACTTCAAACTAATGGCCACAAAAACCCTGCTGTCTGCAAGGCAAATTCTGCAAGCCTTGAGGTTCATGGCCTCCTTCATTCTACTAATTTCATATGCAAGACTGCATATGATGAAACTACAATGGTATTTAAAAAGCCTATGGTGTCAGAATTCCCAGGATCTAGAAGCAATGATTCCTATCATACCTTGCCTACAGTTAGAGTTCCTTTGATGGGCAGAGGCCTGCCACCTAAACAAGGGACTACCATTCACTCTACCCCCTGCCACCCAAACCCTAAGACAAGTTTAATAAGTGCACATCTCCAGTCTTGAGGAATCTTCCTATATTTACATGACCTAGTAGATAATTGATATAATGATACTGTCAGTTCTTATTGAAATGTTCTCAAGTCATTATTACTAATTCCATCCCCTCCCTGTGCTTTATTTGGATCCAGTTAGCATAGTTCTTTTTCAATATAATCTAGTTTGATTCCAGTATCTGGGGTTACCTGGATGTCACTAGGCCAACTTATCACCCCCTTTGTGGAGCCAAGCTGTTTTGCATAATATTTTGTAACTATATATATAATCTGTTGTGTCTGGGAATACATTTTAAATCTATACACAGTTTATCAATGTATAAGGCTTTACTCCTTCCAGATCTTATGTATCTATAAAAAGATTTCCTATTATGCCCAATATCTTTATATAAATTTTCTTCAAATTTTTTTTATCTTGTCCCACACTGTGCTTAATTTATTTGTCCAGCTTGTTTATTTCAGTTTTCAAAGTTGTAGTTTGACCTTTCTTCCATTTCTTATAGTTCTTGTCTCATCTTAATCAGGTATCTTGTTCTTATGGAAATATATCTGCCTGATGTTGTGTGCCTAGATCCTGATGTTAAACTTTTTTTTTATTTTTTGCACTAAAAAAAAATATCTTTCAAAACTTTCTATATTCCATCTGCAGTTTTTCTGCTGAACACATCATTCCAGTTAGCTTTACATAGTGACTGTTTTGCTTCCATATAATATGTAATTAATCCTCTGTGCATTGGTTTAGATTTCAGTTTGGCATAACTATCTAGCAAAAAAATAACATTTACAACCCCATGATCACTGCACATCAATGGTGGTAAAACTTGACTTGAAGTAGCAGTAATTTATTTAGGAACACAAACAATATCTAGTATGTTCTATCCCTTGGTAGGTTTTTTTGCAATCTGAAGCAATTATTGTTCCTGAATATATGTTATGAATAATTTCCTTACTAATATTGTTGAATTGATATTATTCCAGTCTGTTTCTGGTAAATTTAAGTCCCCAACTAATATTATTCTTCCCTCCTGTGTTTTATGCAAGAAATGTATACACTCTTCTAGGTCATCTGCACTTGACTTGGTGATCTATATACTCCAGCATTTGTTATATGTTGCAGAGTTGTCTTTATTGTCACAGTTACTGAACATGTAATAATCACAGGTCTCATAACAATCTTTAATCCCTGTCATAACACCTCCACCTGATTTTTTGCTGGAATGTCTGTTACAGTAAAAACATTTATACTGTGACAGAACTGGTTTTGCAGTCACTGTTCTTTAACCATTTTCACAAACAATAACAACATCAATCTTGTAGGAATGTAGCAAATTTTCCAATAAAAAAAATATATTATTAATGCTCTTAACATTAACAACCATCAGAGATGCATCATATGTTGCTATCTGTGAACTGTTAAATTTTCGACCTGACAAAAATTCTGCCTAGTGTTTGTCAAATAATGTAGAATATCTACTGCAAAAATGCATGCCAGCCTGTTTGAATACATGTGTGCCCAAAACTAGGCTTGGATGCTCTACACATTTGCATTTTTTTAAATCGGACATTTTTTCCATGTAGGTATTTACCCCCAAAAAATCTTTTCATTCACGTTGACTTGACTGTCCTTTCTATATGTGATTTATGAAAAATATGTCCTAACACCTGTTCAAGCTATGTTATGTAAGAAGGCTGTAGGTTCCCTACTACAGTCAGAGAGTCCTTGCAGATGACATAATTTGTACCAACATGAATGAAAACAGATCTGTATTTCCTTACATTAAGACACTCCAAGGCTTGTCTCACATCTTCTAGTTTTGCTCCTGGCAAGCATAACACTATTCAATGTTCTTTATTTTCTATGCAAATGTAAGTATCAGTTCCTCTAATAAGTAAATCTCTAATTACAAGAATATATTTTCTGACCAGATCTGAAGAATCTTCAACTTCTAATACAATAATATCTGCTCTATCATTTGTTAAAAAAGGAATGATCATCACCATTAGTCTTATTAATCCCACTGTTTTCATTGTGTATTACATTTGCAGACATACAATTATCATCCAGCTGGCTTTGTACATCCACAGCTTGAGCCATGTTGTCAACATTTGTCTTTCTTTTTTCTTACAGTAATGTTCTTCAATCCTTCCATGTTCAGTTTTCATTTCTTCCTTTTCACCTGCCTCTTGCCCATTTTTTTTACTATTTCTTTTGGAAAAATTATGCCTTTTTCTGTAGAATGAAGGTTTTCTGAAAGAAAAATATTATTATTTCCTGTAATCTGTGTGTTACTTAACAAAGCGGTTTCCTTTTTAGTACGTATTCCCTTTACTGACATTTTATCAGTTTCTTTATCTTCCTTGTTATTTGTTGTGAACTTCTTCCTTTCTTTTATTTTTTTGTTTCCTTCTAAACACCCTGAATCCTTAGATTGGTGATTACTTCCACCCAGAATACTGAAGTTGTCAGGGGCACCATCTTTTTTTATAGGGGTTGAATGATCTTTATAGGCAATAGGCACATCATTTCCTGAATGTGTTCTATTTGCTTTTTTGCCTAACATTAGCTATCTCACAAGTCCAGTTATTAATATATGAAACAACAGTTCTCCAAGCTGTGCCAATTGGACAAGTGCAATCATTATCATTGATAAGATTTACTTCTAATAATGGTAAGCAAATCCTCAACATTTGGCATGAGGAACACAGATCACCAGTGTTATCAGGTGTTTCTGCTTTAGCAAATCATGACTAGCATACTCATTTAAGGAATCCATATTCAGCTTCAAATGAATAAAACATTATAAAAGAAAAGAATTATTAATATCAATAACCACGGAATTCAAAAGGAATTTAAACCAACTTCTATGAGAAAAATCACGCAAGCATTATACAGCTAAATACTAAAGTACATTAAAGTTGTTTTTCTCACCATATGATTTTTGAAAATTAGACAAAAGCTGTAATTCTTTTACATTATGCTTGAAACTTCTGCTCACTATCCTTTGCAGTCACACTTATTTTTAACAGTAAAGATCAATAAATTACAAGCCAAGATGGGATTGTTTAGATATGCTCTGGAGTGTTCTCTCGCAGTCTGTGTGAATTTACAGCTGACTATGCCCCTTGGGCCTTCTTCCTGTCTGTCCCAGTTTTTCACCAGATTGTCTTCTGATTTTCTGCACATGTAGGTGAACCACAGTAATCTGTTTTCTTTGACTTTGTATTTGGACTGCTCACAAAATCTCCTTGATTAAAAATACTTATGTAATCATCTCTTCAGATTTGTCGGTCAAATACCAAAGTAAGTCTCTTAGCCTGATCATTACCTCCCACTATTCATAAATGCTAACATTCCATCACTGAAAAAGACCTCCAGCTCAGCAGAAAATGTCAGTGTATATTTCACTTTTCACCTTTTGCACTTCTGGATAAGCTCAACAAACTGCATTTGTTGCTGAAATGAAGCCTTTGAACAGTCATGTTCTACAAACGCAGATCAATAGAAATTTAAAATAGTAATTGTTTTCCCAGTTGCCATACATGCTATAAAACTTGTTCTTTTTCATACCATGTCACAGTCTGAACCAAAGTAACTCTGGATTGCCCATATTTCCTTTAATTTTAGGTCAATTTTAAATGAATGACCTTCTTAATACTTAGTAAAATCTTCATAAAACTTACCCAATGCACTTTCTCTTATTTAACTAAACTCCTTCAAGGCCATCAATTTCTTTTCTTCCAACACTGGTATCACTCTCAGATTTTTCTGATGGGTTTTATCATTAAAGAAAACCAACTGCTGTTCCACAAGTTCCATCTCCTCAGCAGTGTCTATCACCTTGTCCAAAACTTCACCAGCCTACTCCTTACGTGGTGTTATGGCAATTTCCTGAGCATTCAAAGATTCAATATCTTCAAATTCATCTGTATGTACATATACTATATATGCAGTAATTCAGAGCCAGATCCAGCACTAGGCAACATAGGCAGCTGACTAGGGCCCGCTGGCTGGAGAAGGCAGACAGGCCACAACATTAATTCAAATGAGAAAAAAAAATTCAGCATGCATGCTTTACTCTTTTTTTTTTCTCTATGCACATTACTGTCTTTCTCTGTGCATCTTATTCTCAAAGTGTTGTGTATGTCTAAGCATTTCCTGCCAATGACAACAAAGTGCACATACACAGAGCAATGCATGAGATTTAATTATCCAAAATGTACTGTCTTGTCCACTACCCGTGGTGGTGGTGCTGCGGTAGCATTGTCACCTCACAGAAAGACGCTGTCCAGTTCGATTCTCAGATAGAGCGTCTTCTGCGTGGAGACATGTGTGAATGGGCATACCTTCGTTGAAGGTTGTGCGTCAGGGCTGGTAACTCGGCACGTAAAAATCAACTACCAATCATTAGCGGACCGGAGTTCCGCTGTGGCGACCCCTAACCGGGAAAAGCCGAAAGACACAACAACAACTGTCTTGTCCACTAAGAACCTTATTGAATATCAGAACGTGGGTTACTCAGCAACATGAATAACTCGACCTAAGTGAAGTGTATGTGCATGTCAGGACTTGTGTTGTACAGCAGCATGAATAACTCAAACCAAGGAAACTGCATGTGTGTGTGTGTGTGTGTGTGTGTGTGTGTGTGTGTGTGTGTGTGTGTGTGTGTGTGTGTGTGTGTCTGTGTGCGTGTGTGTGTGCATGTGTGTATGTGTGTGCGTGCGTGCATGTGTGTATGTGTCTGTGTGTCTTTGTGTTTGTGTGTGTGTCTATGTGAGTGTATGTGTGTGTGTGTGTGTGTGTGTGTGTGTGTGTGTCTCTCTGTGTGAGTGTATGTGTGTGCACGTCTGCGCATGTGTGTGTGTCTGTGTGTCTGTGTGTGAGTGTCTGTGTGTGTGTGTGTGTGTGTGTGTGTGTGTGTGTGTGTGTGTGTGTGTGTGTGTGTGTAATGCCCTGGCAGGGATGGTAGTTTATTTAAATTAATGTGCTTAGGTTCAAAATCTATACCTTGACTTCGCAGACATGAGCTTAATCCTCTGTACTAGCTATCAGACCTCTTTGTTACAGGTAGTCATTAGAGTTGATTTAAATTTTCTGAAATGGGTATTTTTGTCATTTGTTGGTTTATACATTGAACATGAAATATACATGGAAAATAAGTATTCAAAACTGCAAATTTAAAGTGTACTCTAAAATTCAGTGCTGTAGTTAAAAAGAAATACATTAAATTAGGAAGATATGGTCCTAAAAATGTATGTTGGGGCCATGGTTTGAAAACATCCCAGGGACCAAGATACACTTAATCTACCACTGGCAGCAGGGTGCATTTTCAATTAATATGAGTTTCAAGGGAAGAGTTTACTGCTGCTCATGCTGAGTCTGTTTTCAACATGCAACTGTTTTGTTTAGCAAATGGCCATTAGTGTTTGTGCTATAAAATTCAAAAACAATCTTAGTAATGTCTTTGGTGCAGAAGTTGTGGGTTCTACTCCCAGACCATGTAGATGGATTCCTTACACTGCAATGAAGTATACATTGGGTGGTGCACTCCTGAGTGTGTTGTTCATCAGATGAAATGTTAAACTGAGACACCATCTGCCAGTATCGAGGGTAGGTTTTTCTTTTACAGCCACTTGAGCTAGCAATAAAAGGAGGAGGAAGTTTGGCAGTGCTCTAGCCAAATTTCCCCTATTGGTATAAATACCATGAAGGGTCTCCCCTGAAAAGAGGTTACTAGCCTAGTGAGGCTTACCTTGTCAACAGAGGATAAATAAATTAAAAGTTTAAATTAAATCCATGCAGCAGTCTTCATTTAAAAAGTAAATAAGAAAAATGTGTGCACGTTGACAGTTTTGAACAGTAATTGGGAGAGAGACAAATAATGTGACACCAAAATGTCTGGGGGGGGGGGGTCTGACTCTGCAGTCACCATTTCTGTTAAATGTCACAAGCTAAAAATAATTTCTTCTAACACTCATCACTTTGTCAATATTTACTCAGATTAACCTTTTGGTAGCACGTTTCTCTGATTGATTCTGCACATCTTACTGTACTGCAGTAATCATTTATTCTTTCAGACATTTTCAACATTATTCTCCAACTCTTCTGCTATCATTCAGTGGATGACATTTTAACACTCCAATCCTCATAGATTTTCCATGAGTGATCCATTTTTAGTCACAAAATATAGACTGACTAAGGGAGATTGTGAAGCCCTGCAAGACTTTACCACCTGGTTTTTAGTGACTTCTTGAAACTTTATGAATGTTTTACAAATTAATCATTTGGATAACATTTTATCTTCTATATAATTCAACAAGTCTCACCACTTACATTATTAATAGTATTCAGTGTTTTTCCTGTAAATGAATTTGTAACTCAGTTCATTCTCTTTGTTATACATGGTGTTGGTTATATATCTGTTAAAATACTTCAAAAAAGTTGAAGGCATTCAAAATAATATCCTTCATATACTAAATAAATAATTCTGTGCACCCACTTTTTCCTCTCACTTTGACAATTCAGTTTACTGTGGATTCTCCTTTGAAGCCTCTTTCTCTGGGCATTTCTTCCCATCATCCCTGTCTCAGCAATTTATTCACACTTACGGTCTTAATACATTTCTTTGTTTCCTTCAGCTTCTTTGTCCTTAGCTGTAGGTGTAGCATGAAATCATCCAAATGGTGCTTTATTTGGTCTGTTTCCACAACTGTAGCAGTTATGACTCTGACCAGATTCTTCTGGAACCAATTTCATTTGCCACATGGATTTTGAACTCCTTCCTGCTCAAGCCTGCATGTTAAAGTTCTCTTGTCTTGTATTCACTGGATAGTAGACAACATATGTACATCAAAAACTACAGTTCTTGGGTGGAGCCTAGATGGCTAACTGATAGCAGCATCTTTTTGGAGTTCGACAAAACAATATTAAAATACAGGAAAATATTTAATTTTATTAAGCTAAAACAACAAAACTTTATTAAGAAAGTATTATTCTATCTGTAACTTAAAATTTGAGGAAATTCCATTAATATTTTCCTGTCAAAATTACCTGGAGATCACAACAACAGTGTGGATATGAGCAGCTCAAAGAACTCCCATTCTGAAACTTCATTGAAAAAGGAAATTCAACTGATGTCATCCACTCTACAGGAGCTTTCTTTGAAGATGGATAATTTTAAAGACAATTTAGATAACCTTAAAGATAAATGCCAAAAACAAACCAATGTTCTGAAGGAAATATTACATCAACAACAATCTAAAATAACTGACATTGAAACTTATTTATGTGACATTGATGGGATACTTAAAGAGGAAGAAAACAATCTGGAGAACAGAGAAAGGAGAACAAGTATGAGGATCTTTGGACTTCCAGAGAAATCTGAAGGTGAGGACATCATCAAGTTTTTCGAATGCAGTACCAGGTCGCACAACTATTTTTATTGTTAAAAACAAATAAGCGCTTTTGTCCCGAGCTTAGTGTATAGGAACTATACACTAAGCTTGGGACGAAAGCGTTTATTTGTTTTTAACAATAAAAATAGTTGTGCGATCTAGTACTGCATTCGCTTTTCTTTTTTTTTGAGTTTGGAACTGTTTACAGTTTGTTGGTGGATCATCAAGTTTTTAAACTCCTGACTACCTGAAATTTTAGATCTAAAAGAGAGTTTATCCAGTAGAATAGAAAGGGTACACGGAGCTATAGGCAAACCTCTTCCTTCCTCACCAACTGCTCCTCCAAGATCTATAGTAATTCAATTTCTATTTTTTCTGGACAAAGAACTTATACTTAAATCAGCTTGGAGGAAAAGTCCCTTAACTTACAAACAGTCTCAGATAAGATTTGACAATGACAGCTCCTCCAGAGTCCTTGAAATGAGGAAGAAAACTCGGCCACTTGCAAAATTCCTTAAAATAAAATAAAAACACAACTCGTCTACCCTGTCAAGATCAGGATCTTTTATGCAAATGACATGAGAACTTTCAATAACTTTGAGGAAGCATCTTCTTTTATTAAGAGTACAACATAATTAAAATACCAGATGAAATGGAATGGTCTGCATCCACATCCTTGAAAAGATCTTCTGAAAAGAATGTTTGGACTGATGTGAAGAAGAAGAAACAAAAAACTGATCTTAAAAACTTAATTTCCATTAACACTCTCAAAGAATCTACAAGATTATAACTTAGACATCAAACAAACAACAATATGTACATTTTACTTCTCTGTTTTTAACTGCATTACTTTATTTAGTGTTTCTTCTTTGTTTGGTTAAAAACAAACGTACTGCTAGCATTTTATTTTCAAATCAACAGTAGCATCAGTCTAGCATCTTATATTTAGTAGACTTGTGACATTTTACTAGAGCATTGCCCTTTTTATCATCAGCTTAAGACAGTGGAGCTTTTGAAAACATAATAACATAATAGATTGCTTAGGTAATATTAGTTATGTGTTTTCTTAAAAACTGCTCTCTGCCATTGATTTATCACACCTTCTTTGGGTTTTATCTCACTAGCGTATGTATTAAGGAAATGGTGCCTTTTTTCTTTATTTTTATTTTTAGAAGCTTCATATTGACAATTTTAGTTTAACGGAGTAGGCGCAAGCTCCTTTTAGTGTATGTTAATGTTAGCAGAGATAAAGTCTCTTCTCTCCACACTACTTGGTCTCGTAGTAGTAAGATGCATTATTGACTTTAGCTCTTTCCTTTTTAATTGCATTTCCCAGATTGGAGTGGTTGTATCATGTTGATGTTGGGTGTTTATTCAGGTCTGGGGGCTACAACAGATTCTCATGTTGCTGGGTTGTTTGATTGATCAGCTCCAGTACCTAGTGGCAGATGCTTTGTTAACTACAGAGATTTGGTGTGGCTTCACTTATGTGTTCCTTGATTTTCTTCGTGTTTCACTGTTGCAGTCATCACATTTGGGTTATCTGCTTGCAGTAGCTCTCATTTGGCCTGATTATCAAAGTCTTGGGTCCTGCGCCAGTTGCTGACTCATCTTCCATGACGTCAAGTAGTCAGGTGTATAAAGCATGCAGCCGACGCCATTACATCAGTCTTTCTTGCCGTGCAGTGCCCGAAGCAGAAGCAGTTCGCAAGTGCCAGTCGGCCGACTCCTGAAATTTTCATTTTCGAGTTGCAGAACCAAAGTCTTCAACTAAAGCTAAGTACTCCATTGGGGAAACTTTTTCTTGCTCTAAACCGATGTCAGTAAAAGTAAATAATTGTATTTCTTGTGGAAAGCAAATGCCTCACAAAGATTTTCATTCATACTGTATTCTTTGCCTAGGCCCTGACCACGACGTACCTCGCTGTCCATTTTGTGCCTTATTTAATCAACAAACTATTCATTGTTGGTATAGTTACGCTTCTAAATATTTTGGTACTCAGTTCAATTATCCAGATATGTCTTCGGTAAGCCATCCGACTACCGATATTCTGAAAAAACGCAAAGATAAAGACAGAGACAGGCTGCCTAGGTCCAAAGCTGCCGACGACGCTTCTCCTAAGCCAGTCACCAGTTCACCAGTACTCAGTGAGGTGCTTTCACAACCCCTGATACCCACTACTTCAGATTCGCAGGCCTCTATTGAGACCCATTCGGAGTCCGGTATGCTGTGAAATGCTTCAACTGTGGATCCTGCGGATGTCTCTACCATGGATGGGTCCGGAGCCGCTGTGCAGGCACTGGCTTCTGAGGGTGTATTCAGGCCTACTGACTTGCATATTAAACCGACACCATCTTCTTCTTTAAGGCCTCAAACTTGAACTATGCCTAGAAAACCAATGCCCAGACCGTATGGTCAGGCCTCTATGCCTAAAAAACAGATGATAAGAATGGCTGAAGACCTTATTACTTTAATCAGGGGAAGCCAACCTTCCCCCTCTAAAAGACCTAGGACTGAATTTGCTTATGATACTTTTGACCAGGATTCTGAAATTTCTGTTTCCTCTGATGACCAGGATTTACCCTTATCCACCTATGAGGATTCTGATGCAGAGGACTCTATTCCCTCTGCTCCCACCCCCCCAGAGGGTTTCTCTTTTGGTGAAACCCTGCATACTCTTAGGGAGCACTTTCGCTGGGAAAGCCAGGATTACTCTGATTCTAAAAAGAGGCTTAGGGATTTCTTACTCCTGCCCCAGCACAGGCCTTTATCTATCTCTCATGTACTAGACATTGTTGATGATGTCTTTTCTGAATATAGCTTGGCCCCTGACTTTTTACCTCCTGCTCCCAGAAAACCTGATAGATATTACAGGGTTCCTGACTGTCACAATTTCCTTTTTAAAAATCCTACTGCGGATCCAGAGACCATTTCACAAGGACCCAAGGGCATCAAGGCTACTACTGCCAAAAATCCTACCCACTCTGATAGAGACTCCAGGGTGCTGGATAGATGGGGTAAGAAAGTATACACTTCTGCAACCTTGGCCATTAGGGTCCTAAACTGCCAGTTTCATGTGTTAAAGTTATCAACAGCATATCACTGGATTGCTTAAACAGAAAATGATGTTGATTCCTGATTGTGCTGAAAATAAGGATTTACAGGATTTAATGCATTCTGCTGGACAGATTGGAAAGCATACTTTGCAATGTGGTTTTGATTCATTAGAGGCATCTTGCAAGGCTGCTGTCACTGGGTCTGTACTTAGAAGGCATGCTTGGCTTAAGGAGCAATCTTTGCCAGATCATGTTAAAGCTAAATTGCTGGATGCTCCCTTAAATCAGGACCGCCTGTTTGGCAACAAAGCAGAAGTTCTTAAAAAGATGTCGGAAAAAGCTAAATCTATGCAAACTGTTAAAGATTTCCTACAAGTACAACCTCTAAAATTTAATAGGCATTGGCCCTCTAAGAATTGGTCTTTTCCTGCCTCTTCCAGGCCTTCTCAGTCCAAACCCAGAACCAGCAGAGCACCCAGGCTTCAGTCCCAGGGTACGCACAGGACTAAGCACTGGGGGGGCTCCCACTTCCAAATCAGGGAGTAGTAAGACTCTCCCTTATGGTAAACTGTCTCAATGACTTAACTTTAAAACTTCCAAGCACTTCTCAGCTGACTGCTACTTTAGGGGGAAAGATTGCTCTGCAAGCAAATAACTGGGAGCTCATTACCCAGGACAAATGGGTTTTAAATATTGTTTCCCAAGGATACAGATTTCACACCCACACATTACCAGCCCCAAACGGCTGGCCAGATCTACCCTCAAACAGTGGGCAGAGGCTCAAAAGCAAGTACTCTCTCTCTTAAGCATAAAGGCTATTCAAACTGTACCAGAAGAGGAAAAGGGACAAGGTTTCTACTCAAGGCTTTTCCTGGTATCCAGAAAAGACAACTCTTGGCATCCTATCCTGGACCTGTCCATATTAAACACCTTTTTGGTGATTCCAAAATTCAAGATGCTAACTCTTCACCATTTACTTCCTATGCTAAGCAAAGATGCCTCGTTGGCAACACTGGATTTAAAAGAAGCATACCTGCACATCCCAATCAGGGAATCTTGCAGAAGATACCTATGCTTCAAGGCAGGCTACATGCACTATCAGTTCTCTGCACTGCCCTTTGGTATATCTACTGTGCCCAGGGTATTCACAAAGTGCCTAGCTCCAGTCCTTGCATTTTGCAGGCAAAGAAATATTCAAATATACCCATACCTGGATGATTGTCTAATTCAGGCAGAAAGCCAGGACATACTTTTGAATCATCTGGCATTTGTACAAAAGGTGCTAACTTGTCTGGGGTTCACCATAAATGAAAAAAAAAATCACATCTGGTACCCTGTCAACAAGTTATATCCCTGGGAGCAAGCTTGAACACAGATGGCTTTCCTCACACCAGAGAAACAAATCCATTTGACAACTTACTTCAAACTAATGGCCACAAAAACCCTGCTGTCTGCAAGGCAAATTCTGCAAGCCTTGGGGCTCATGGCCTCCTTCATTCTACTAATTTCATATGCAAGACTGCATATGATGAAACTACAATGGTATTTAAAAAGCCTATGGTGTCAGAATTCCCAGGATCTAGAAGCAATACCTTGCCTACAGTTAGAGTTCCTTTGGTGGGCAGAGGTCTGCCACCTAAACAAGGGACTACCATTCAGTCTACCCCCTGCCACCCAAACCCTAACAACAGACACATCAGACTATCCATGGGGGGCTCACCTAGCAGGGAAGTGCATTCAGGGCAGATGGAACCCAAGTCAAATGCATCTGCATATCAATAAAAAGAAATGTTAGCTGTACAGAATGCTCTGACAGCCTTCAAGGACCACATTCTTCCAGGACAATTAATGGTAAGGACAGACAACACCACTGTTATGTGGTACATAAATGAGCAGGGGGGGGGTACCCATTCTTACCCCCTCTGCAGACTAGCCATGGCTCTGTGGATAGTGCATGTAGCCTGCTTTGAAGCATAGGTATCTTCTGCAAGATTCCCTGATTGGGATGCGACCAAGTGCATCTACAGACTCAATTCCTGCCAGGAAAACTAAATACACTGGCAGACAGACTAAGCAGAACTCTCATGGACCCAAATGAGTGGAAACTGGAACCAAATATTTTCAACATGTTGATAAACAAATGGGGGAGCCCAGATATAGACCTGTTTGCCTCCTCCCAGAACTACCAATTGGACAAATTCTGTACAAGGACTCCCCACAAACAAGCTTGGAAAGTGGATGCTCTGTCCTAAAGCTGGAAAAATCTATCAGTTTATGCCTTTCCTCCTCTGCTTCTCCTCTCCAAAGTACTACTAAAGGTCAAACAGGGCAAACCAAGAACGATACTGATTGCACCAGACTGGCCGCGCCAACACTGGCACCCCCTCTTGCTCAGTTTGTAACTGCTGGCTCCATGGTATCTGCCTCAGACCCCTACCCTGCTGTCTCAGCAGGAGAGCCCGATTCTGCACCCTCAGCTTCAAACCCTGACCCTGGCAGTCTGGCTAATTTCCTAATCTCTCTATTGCCATCCCTCAGTAAACAAGTGTTGGATGTCATTTTGGAGGCAAGGAGGCCTAGTACTAGAAAATCTTATGCTGAGAAATGGAAAAGATTCTGTGCCTGGAACCAAGCTCAAGGGATGGGCACAGCAATTTACCTCAGATTCTTCAATATTTAACTGAGATGCTTCATAAGGGCCTTTCTTTTTCCTCCATCAAAATTCACGCTTCAGTCATTTCAGCTCATTACAATACAAAACCACCCCTCTTCTCTCATCCACTGCTCAAGCAGTTCCTCTGAGGGGTCAGGAACTTAAGACCACCCAGAAGAGCCCCATCTCTAGCCTGGGACCTTAACTTTGTATTGGAAAAACTCACTGTTCCTCCTTTTGAGCCAGCTGCAAGTGTGGAGTTAAATTTTCTTTCTTGGAAAACAGCCTTCCTTTTAGCAATTACTTCAGCAAGAAGGGTATCTGAACTACAGGCCCTTATGGCAGTGGAGCCTTTCATCATCTTTCATGCGGACAGGGTATCCCTCAGGACCAATCCCTCCTTCATGCCCAAGGTGGTATCCAGTGTGGCTCTTAACCAGTCCATTCATTTGCCAACCTTCTTTTCTAATCCACAGAACAAAGAGGAAAGGATCAAGCACTCCTTAGATGTGCACAGACAACTTAGCTTTTACTTGGACAGGACTAAACCTCAAAGGAAATCTGAACAACTGCTGGTGGCATTTGCTGCAGGGGCAGAGGGGAAGGCTATTTCAAAGCAAACCATCTCTAAATGGATAGGCCATTGCATTCATTTCTGCTATAAGCACCATGAAAAACCTATCCCACAGGGGATTATACTCCATTCAACCAGGGCTGCATCTACCTCTACAGCCTTTCTCAGAGGTGTACCTACCAGGGACATCCTAGAAGCTGCTACCTGGAGTTCTGTACATACTTTCACTAAGTATTACCATTTATCAATTTTCTCTAACTCCAGAGTGGGCTTTGCCACTGCAGTCTTGCAGGGCCTTATAGCTGGTCCTAATGCTATCTAAATGCCTCATCCCATCCTTAGCTTTGGGAATCTACCCAAATGTGATGACTGCAACAGTGAAACACTAAGAACATAGCATAGTTGTGCACACTTACCATTAATGTAGATGTTCGAGTGTATTCACTGTTGCAGTCCTGGTTACCCTCCCTCCAGGCCCCTGACTTCTTTTGGCTATACCTTTACTATGCTTAAAAGCTTTTTGGTGTATTTGCTTTTTTATTGGAGGTGTAATCTTGTATACACACACACACACACACACACACACACACACACACACACACACATATACATATATATATATATATATATATATATATATATATATATATATATATATATTTTTTTTTTTAATTACTACCCATTAGGGGGGGCACCTGACATCTGGGGCAAGAAAAACTGATGTAATGGCATCAGCTGCATGCTTTATACCCCTGACTACCTGATGTCAAGGAAGATAAGACAGCAACCGACGCAGGACCCAAGACTTTGATAATCAGGCTGACTGAGGGCTATTGCAAGCAGATAACCCAAATGTGATGGCTGCAACAGTGAATACACTCGAACATCTACATTTATGGTAAGTGTACACAACTGTACTTTCTGTTGAGTTGCCAGGCATGCTGTGGTATCGTGTCCATGGTTCTCTGTGTCATATGGGTCTTTGGTCCAGGATGTGGTGTTTTTGCTTGGTGGTGCAGGTTTGCATGTTCAGTGGAGTGGGATATGGAGGGAGCTCTTTTTGTTTTGCATTCTGGGACATTTCAGTGTGATGACTCACATTAGGATGATACTGTTGGGCTCTTTCTGTGGCTCATTCCCTTACTTATTACCAGCTTTTAACTCTGCCCTGATGAATATGCTTACGGCACTAATTTCAGCTCGCACACTTCAATCACGTTTTTAGTTTCTAGTCGTGCACGGAAGCAAAATCTATGTATCTTTGCTAATTTATACACTGACCTGTAATAGCTCTTTTCTTGGTTCCTTATATTTCTGGGAAGTTTCCTTGGGGTTCACATCTTTCTGAATAAACACTCTCCTTTGTAAAGCTCATTAATTAGTTTGCACTGTTCTGCTGCATAACGTGCCTGCAGAAGTAATGTTTTGAAACATTTTAACATTTCCACATCCCATTATGTCATCTTAAAGGTATATTCACTTTTGTTACTCTTTCTTTGGATTCAGTTGTTGTTGTTTGTATTTCGGCTTTTTTCCAGTAAGGGGTCGCCACAGCGGAACTCTGGACTGCTAATGATTGGCAGTAGATTTTTACGAAATGCTGAAGTGCCAGCTCGACGCCCAACCTTCAACGAAGGCACGCCCATTTACGCATGCATGTCTTTTGAACGCTACCCAACTGCGGGGAGGATATGCAGACTCCACACAGAAGGCACTCCCAAGCCAAGCCGAGAATTGAACAGGAGAACCTCTTGCTGTGAGGTAACAATGCTACCGCTGTACCACCGCGGGATTCAGTAAACTTTAGCAAAACAACATTTAAACGTTTTCGATAATATTAAAGGGCTGAGTCATAGTAATAGTTATTTTTGCATTTACAGTTGAATAGACAGCTCATTCACTCTCTTTTAAGCTAATACCTGACCAACATATCCTGTGTTGTTGTCTAAATCTTTACAGTAACCGGGATACCACTTTCAGTTCTTCTATAAACCAGAATGAAGAGCTAAGCATTTTACTTGCATGTAAGTCCATCATATATCTATTTAATCTTGTTTGCTATAGGGTACTGTAGTTCTAGGTATATACCTTCCATTACACTAAATCTTAAAGTTTATCTGATACCAGGATTGTTGCTAATACGCATACAAGAACAAATGCTGACTTTTTATTTGTAATCTGTTGATTTAGTTAACTGGGTTATTTACTGAGTATAGCCATTAACAGCTGCAATGGAATGTCTCATTTATTTATAGCACAAATGGGGGGATCAGGCAAATATTTTATTTGGTATTTACAACTACTTTTTGTATTTTAGAAAAAAATTTCTTTCTCTGAGGGAATTTACTCAAAGAATATCTTTTTGTGTTTTTAATATAATATGCTATTGATACACTCGGGTATCCCTCTCTCATTAGATTCTTTGCTCTTATTGCTTGGGAAAATATTGTTTTGATTTACTAACATAACATTTATGGCAGTTTGCAACATGTTATGGTATTCTCCTTTTGAAAGTTTGTTATTTAAATGCAGTGTATTAAAACTGTATATCAAAGGGAAATGATGCTTTAATTATTTACTTTATTCACAGCGTGTTTTAGATCATATTTTCTATATTTGACTCAGCATAAACTGATTCTATGTAAAAGTCTACTCCATCACCTATTTTAATTGGTTTTGAATTACTCTTCCTATTTTTCTAAGGAGAGCTCAGGTTGGAAACTTTTATTGGGAAATCTCATTATGAACAGCTACAATATTAAAGGTTTCATATTCCAGACATTAACCATGACATTTATTAAGATTTCCTAATCAGTTTACTTTAATTGTATTTTCCCTGCATTATATTTGTCTATAAAATAATAGCAGTTAATTCCTCCGAATGATTTATATCTCAAAACACATTTTATTAATTGGTGGACAGAAGCGAATTAGTTTTGGGGTGCAACAACTTGTAAATTGACTGGCCTAAGGGCTTTATTACTTCTATTGCTAATTACTGTAGATACATGTTTTGCTTATGACTATTTTACACTACTGTTTTTTATTATTCAAAGTATTTTTCTTGGTTGTAAACTGTTTTCTAAAGACTATTGTTTCAGTGGTATTTAAATGCTTATTTGTTACTTTGAAATGTTCATTAACATTTGTTCATAAAATCCTTATATTTCATAAACTTTGTATTCAATATTTGTATGCTGTCACATTGTTACAAGGCAATGAATTTATAGACAATACTTTATCATTTCATCAGTTGACTCGGTATACTAACTGATACTCCTAATATTCTATTGTCTGACATAACAGTGATGTATTCTTGACCTTCTTTAATTGTAATATGCGTTTCTAGGATGTTTTTTTCTGGTAGTAAATTTCTACTATTATATGACACTAACTTTCTAGTTTCTTACAGTCTTGGTCTAATTTTACTTCTTCAAATAAACGTTATTGATTATGACTTATAACAAACACTTATATTGTGTTTGCAGTTAATCCTAATTACATTTAATAACTATTTTGACAGTCATTTACACTAATACTATTGCTTAAATCTATATCGCCAGTCACAATACTTGGAGCCCAAAAGAAGCGTACTTTCTTTGTTTCATTTTGTGGTTAGGTATGGGATATAATCTGATAAAACAAATCTTGTCTATCAGATTAGGAGTGTATATCACTCCATATTTTTTATGGGATGTTTTGAAATATTTGATTACTTGGTTATGTAATTCTGACTTCGTATTTTTCTTTCATTTCTTTACTTGGCCTGAATATGGATTTAATGTTTATTCTTCATTAAAAAAAATCAATTTGACTAGAATACATGGGTCTATATCAGAACATCGAAGTATTAAAACTTCGAATGCTCTGATATCGAACACTATTCAGTGAATGCTAAGAATAGCGAAGCTGTAGAACAGCTAATTATTTCCTCGGGAAATAAATTTTTTGGCCGTTTCTGTGGCTTCGCTATTCTTAGCACTGTGGTGGAAAGTTACAGGTTGGGTTCAGGTAAGTGTGCGATTGTTTGTAGGTTAGGGTAAGGGGCGGGTTAAGTGAGTTAGGGTTAGGGCGCAGGTTAGGTGAGTGTGCTATACTGACAGACCTTAGGGTTAGGGTTTGGGTTAAGGTAAGTGGGTAGATAGTAGTGTATATTTAGTTTAGTGTAGCGTTAGATGTAGGAATTTAAGTGTATGCGTGTGGTTGCTGTTTGTTTGATGTGCTTGTGTTGTGTGTATGTGTTTTCTAAATGTTTGATATTTTCATGTTTAGATGTTTTGGGGCCGATGAAATAGCGTTCGCTATTTTCATCTTTCGATAATGTGATATAAACGTGAATACATAGTTTAGATTTCAAAATTTTTCAGTTTCAGGTTTGTAAGAGAAAACTGATTATGTTTCAACTACTAGTAAACTTCGAACACATTCTAACAATATGGAATTGACAATACTTTATCTAAATATCAATGGTTTAAATAATCATAGGAAAAGAACAAATCTACTGAGATATTTAACAAAGCACAGCTATTTTTTTTTGCAAGAGTCTCATTTTAAAACAAATGATTTTTTTGTATGGAACCCAAATTAATATACAATTTTATCTCATTCTTCATACAAAAGAAAAAACAGAGGAGTTTTAATACTCTGGAAGAAAAATATTACTTTATCCCAAATCATTTATAACTATTAGGACAAAGAAGGACTTATAACTATAATAATAATAAAATATAATAACAGAATTTGGACTCTAGTAATTTTTTACTGGTTTCCTGGAATAACAGCAGCAACAGTTAAAAAATATAGATCTCACTAATAGAGTATATAAGGGATATTTAATATTAAGTGGAGACTTTAATTGTATTTTAGACAATTCTGAGACTACAAATCAAAGAATTCTTCATCTGACTTCTATAGCAAAATTACTTAAAAATTGGGTAGGCAATCTAAATCTAATTGATGCATATAAATACAAAGACTCTAACTCTCTATTATTTTTTCATCACGATCATAGATTTAAAACCCAAACTAGAACAGATAAAATCTTTATATCTCAAGAATTGTATATGAAAATAATCAACTTCTCTATAACCCTTTTCCCTTATCAGATCATAATTCACTTATTCTTAAGTTACAAACAGATTACAAGATTTTAACATACATGACAAGGATTCCGGCCTATATTACAAAATTAAAAGACTTTAAACCTTGGATGGACTCTGAATTGCAATTTTTCCTAGACACTAACTACTCAGATGAAATGAATATTACTATAACTTGGGACTCAATAAAAGCTTATATATATGGTAAAATTCTGACCTGGTTCAAAAACAAATCAAAAGAATGGGAATCTGAATTGCACAGCATACAAGAACAAATATCAAAAATCAACAATAAGGAGTCAACAAGTATATCTAATAACAAAAAGGAAATTGAAGATTTAAACAAAAAGTACAATGAAATTCTAAATCATAGGACTAACCTAGCATTAGAAAAAAAAAAAAACTAAATTCATATGCTTCTTCATCCAAACATATGCATAATCTAGCAATGAGAGTTAAAAGGCAAACTAGAGAGAATAATATCATAACTATTTCCCATGAGGGAAGAAAGAATGAAAAAGTATCAGATAAAAGTGATATTTTAGATGCTTTTAAACTTCACTATACTAAACATTACACAATAGAAAACATACATATAAACTTTTCTAATTTTGGAAAAAATGTTCCTAATATGATGAAAATATCAGAAAAGCTAAAAATTGACATTCAAAAACAAATCTCTTACAAGGAAGTTATAGACAAAATTAAGGAAAGCAAATGTAATAAATCCCCAGGAATCGATGGTATAATAAATGAACTATATAAAAATTTTCCAACTTCAGTAACATCAATTTTCCATAAAATCTAGTTGAAATACAAACTCAGAATACAATTCCTCCTTCATGGAAATATTCACTAATCACTCTAATAATAAAAGAAAATGAAAATCCCGAACAATGCAATTCTTATAGGCCTATCTCAATTCTTAATAATGATTATAAAATTTTTATGTCCATTTTTGTCGATAGAATTAAAAAATCCCTATCTTATGTCATAAATGCAGATCAAACAGGTTTTATAAATAATAGATGTACTTTTGATAATATCCAAAGAATCCTAACTCTTATAGACTTTCTAAACAGAGATAAGCAAGAAGCTCTCATGGTTTTGCTGGATATTGAAAAAGCCTTTGATACACTGAACTGGGACTATCTATTTAAAACATTGGAACTCTGTGAATTTCCCATTACCTTTATTGCATTGATAAAAAAAATATATAAAGATAATCTTGCATATGTTAAACTTGGACCATTCACCTCAGAAGCTATAGCAATAACCAAGGGAACTAAACAGGGTTGTCCAATGTCCTCTATTTTATTTGCAACAGCTATGGAATTATTTGCTTCCTCAGTCCGTACCAATTCAAAAATAACAGGCATAGATATTTATGGTCAATTTAATTCCAAGATTATGTTATTCGCAGATGATGTTCTTCTTACCCTATCTGCTTCAATTGACTCTTTAAAAGAATTAAGTAGATTAATTGAAATTCTATTCATTTTCAGGTCTTCACTTTAATAAATCTAAATCTAATCATGTGATTTTGAATAAAAACAATCTTCTATTGTCAAATGCTGATCATATAAAAGGTACTCAATTCTCCACCATAAATTACTTGGGAATTACTCTATCTGAAAGCTTAGAAAAAACATTAGCTATAAATTATGAAAAGATCATAAAGTCTTTAAAATCTTATATAGTGAAATGGAATACAATTTATATGAAATTTGAAGAATTCCACAGTGGAACTCCGGTCCACTAATGATTGGCAGCAGATTTTTACGTACCGAGTTGCCAGCCCTGACGTACAACCTTCAACGAAGGTACGCCCATTCACGCATGTCTCCACACAGAAGATGCTTTAGCTGAGAATCGAACGGGACAATGTCTTGCTGTGAGGCGACAATGCTACCGCAGCAGCACCACCACCGCAGTAAATATATCATTGGAAAGTAAAAATAAATTATTGTACTCCATAAAATTAACCTCCATTTCACAATTTTAGAAGATTTACATGTGGAAGTTTCTGCATAGATCGTTTCTTAATCCAGATAAATTAGACTCATTTAATTCTGGCAAAGAAGTTATATGTTGGAGATGTTTACATAAATGTGAGGCAAATTGGATTCATATGTTTTATGATTGCACTAAACTCAAAAAATATTGGGAAGAAATAAGCAAGTTCCTTCAAGCTTTATTTTCAGATTCATTTGTATTAAAATTGTTAATTCTATTAAATGTTAATGACAGAACAGAACTTTATTAGCTGTGTCAAGGAAATGTATTACAAGAAAATGGAAATCTTCCTTTGAACCAACATTTGATGAATTCTTGTCTCTACTGAAAGAAACTGCTTTGATGGAAATCAAGGTCAAGGAACTGAGAACTGCACCAAAAGTATGGAGTAACAATTCCTGGAAGAATATTCTATCTTTGATAGACACTATAAAATGAGCTCAGATGAGTCTTAGTTGTTATGGAAAGAAAGAAATATATTTCTTATTCATTTTCAAACATTCCCACAGATTGATTTTTTATTTCTATTTTCTAATTTATTCAGGCCAAATGTAAATATTGTAAATAGTTTATTGTTATTGGTTCATCAATATGGATTTATGTATTTGTTTATTATTATTATAATGGTAAAATCAATAAAATCTTTTAACAAAAAAAACACAGTTCTCATCCTGATGGCCTATGACTAACTGGGGCTAAGTAAAATGAAGAAATAAATGAACAAACAGACAAATAAAGACATAAACAAATAGAGTAAACCTACACTTATTTACCTCTGTTTGGACTACAAGCATGTACACCTGAACAAACAAATGTTCATGGTTTATTTGAACCAATCCACTTTACTACTCTCTTTTTCTGACTGTAAATCCCAGTACAAGGCATTGATATGCAAAAGCCATAGGCCTACAGCAGCAACAAATACACAGCAAACAGAAGCTCATATTCCACAAATTGCCCACCAGTTTAATTCAAACAATTTGCACAATATATGTTAGTATGTGACAAATTTAAATGGAGGGCATCAATCTGAATGTTACCAAAAACTAACAATGTATGGGGAAACAGTGGCATCCAGTCCATCTCCACAGGCAATGGTAAGGCTACTGTGCACTAGTCTTCAACTGGCCAGAGACAGCAGCCCTGATATGCCTCTACCATCACCAGCTGTTTACTGTAAAGTAGCCCTTTGAGTGATGAGTAATGAACAAGGCACAGTGGAATAACTTTTCTTTTGGCAGTGAACAAACCATAGTCATTCACAGAATTGTCGTAACAGTATTCTCTTACCACTCACACTGATTGACTGACTGTAAAAAAGCATGCTACCTACAAATACACACACAAAGACACACACACACACACACACACACACACACACACACACACACACACACACACACACACACACAGCAGAGCACCTCTAAGGCACCCTGGAAAATATCCATTCCCTTAGACTTAGAGGCCTACATGCCAGAAAAAAAATAATAAAATGATGCTAACAAAATAGCATCTGTCAGAATGTCTGGTCCTGGCCTGCCCTGTGAGACACAGTGTCTGAGCACAGTGTGGGACATTTCATGATTCCCAAACAAAGGATTTTAAGAAGAGAGAACTATAAGATTCCTGAAGCATAACTTCCAGCTGGATCAGTCAGAAAAAGTACAGGTCTAATGCGGTAGCCACAAGGAGAAGGAACTTCTGGATAAAGTATAACTCAAACCTCCCTGTGAGAGAAATAGGGTTCACCTATTGGTCTCACTGTCAGAAGTATGAGTTCTGACCAGGGTGGTTTCTGGGTGGAATTTCAGAATTCATGTTGATATAGTCACAGCTGTTTCTTTGTTCGCTGATAGATTGAAAAATTATGCTGAAACAACTTTCTGCAATTCACAAACACATTTTTGCCCCCCCAAACAAATATATATATGCCTGTGCTGAGATAACACAATAGTTGAGAAAGGGAAAACAACACTGTTGCTGAAAGGTGTTTCAGCACAATGCAACCTATCTGTTGGCAGTTGAAGAAACAGCTGTTGATAGATTGACTGCATCCCAGAATCCCAGAGGCTGTATGAAGAGTATCCATGCTCATCTAAGTTACTTTCAGAAGATCTGTGGGCTCTGCTGCTAAATGCAAACCCATATAGCAGAGAGGTGGTAAGGGCTGTACCTCAAAGATCATGGAAGGAGTACACATCACAGCTAACTCACTCATACCAGACAGGTGGTAAGAGCTGTACCTCAGAGATCATGGCAGTAGTACACATCAGAGATAACTCACTCTTACCTGACAGGTAGTAAGGGCTGTAACTCAGAGACCATGAAGGTAGTTCACATCACAGATAACTCATTCTTACCAGACAGGTGGTAATGGCTGTACCTCAGAGACCGTGGAGGTAATACATGTCACACATAACTCACTCTTACCAGACAGGTGGTAATGGCTGTACCGCGGAGACCATGGAGGTAGTACATGTCGCAGATAACTCAGTCTTACCATACAGGTAGTAAGGGCTGTAACTCAGAGACCATGAAGGTAGTTCACATCACAGATAACTCAATCTTACCAGACAGGTGGTAATGCCTGTACCTCAAGGACCATGGAGGTAGTATACATCACAGATAACTTACTCTTAACAGACAGGTAGTAAGGGCTGTACCTCAGAGACCATGAAGGTAGTTCACATCACAGATAACTCATTCTTACCAGACAGGTGGTAATGGCTGTACCTCAGAGACCATGGAGGTAATACATGTCACACATAACTCACTCTTACCAGACAGGTGGTAATGGCTGTACCACAGAGACCATGGAGGTAGTACATGTCACAGATAACTCAGTCTTACCATACAGGTAGTAAGGGCTGTACCTCAGAGACCATGGAGGTAGTACACATCACAGATAACTCACTCATTCCAGACAGGTGGTAATGGCTGTACCTCACAGACTGTGGAGGTAGTACACATTACAGATAACTCACTCTTACCACACAGGTGGTAACAGCTGCACATCAGAGACCGTAGATTTAGTACATGTCACAGATAACGCACTCTTACCAGATAGGTGGTAATGGCTGTACCTTAGAGACCATGGAGGTAGTATACATCACAGATAACTTACTCTTACCAGACAGGTAGTAAGGGCTGTACCTCAGAGACCGTAGATTTAGTACACGTCACAGATAACTCACTCTTACCAGATAGGTGGTAATGGCTGTACCTTAGAGACCATGGAGGTAGTACACGTCACAGATAACTCACTCTTACAAGTATTTATTTACACTGTGACTATTCTGTAGTTTGAATGTGTTTAGTAAGACTTTAAACTGTTCTGAAATTAGTAATATTTAGTGGAACTGTGGTCATTTCTATACCTTTTACAGAAACTTGGTATAGTATATAGCCATTATACATTAGCACTATGGTTTTATAGATTTGAAGAAGCAAATCAGCTGCATACATTTGCTTTGCTTTTTATTGAGAAGGCTGAATGATGAAATTATCTATTGTTTTTTCTATAAAAACAGTAACTTGAAATAGTCTGTCTTAGCAGCAATTGCCTATCATATAAAACACAAAGTAACCTGCAAATACCGAATAACCATATCATAGAGGAAGTATGACTTCTCCAGATTAGTATTTACTAAGGCAAGAGGTATACAGATAGAATAACTCTCACGTGTCAAATGAAATATGACTTTGTACACAAAGTTTATAAAAACAGTAAATTACCGTACAGAAAAATATTATTCCTCCCATAACTTTGGCTGATAGTCTTTAGAGGGGAACAAACTAGCTACAAAAGGTAGGCAACTGTATTTAAAATATCCTTTTATTAATCCAAAAATCCAATTAATTCAATCAACCATCCAGAAATATAAAGACACAACAGCACCAAAGTTCACTCAAGTGTCTTTAATTATATTCTCATTATTACAAAAGAGCATGCCAAGGTATTTCAACATTCAAACCCCTAGGCATAATGTATTGTATTTCAAAATCAAACATGCTTCTAAAGTATTCAAAGATACTACCTTATTTCAACCTCTTGGTAAATTTGTACTACTTAACTTAACAAATCTAAAGCCATCCATTTTCCTTTATGACATGCCTTGACATGTTCTGCTTATGGACTTGGAATTCTTTTCTTATTTCTCATATGTGTTCCTGCATCTGACATTTAACCATCTGTTTGGTCTGTTTAATATACCACAACACAATTACACTAAACTCGATATACTACCATCTTGCCTTATCATGTAAAAAGCTGTTTGATCTTTAAAAAATCTTATTATTAACTGATACTTCTTTACATCTTAAACTTAAAACACATATATTACTACTGTATTGATACATCCCTCTAAAACCTGTATCAGTTATATTATGTGTGGAAAATATCTAAAAGGGCAATATTTCATCCAAATCCGTGGCTCTTTTTTTTTCAGAAGATATAGGATACACAGGTAACTTTCTTCTTAAAATGTTATCAGCAAACAATGGATGCTATTTTTACAACTTCAATTCCTTATGTAGAAATTCTTCAGAATGAACAATTAAGTGCACTACAAAAATTGTAAAGCCTAGAGATTTGTCAGATGATAAAACCTAATGAATTAAGGCAACCAAGATTTTAATTTACTGAACAATGTGTGTAAATCATAAATAAATAATGCAAAAGCATACATAATATTGCTAACAGCTTATACAATTATGCATCACAGAAATTAAAACGTGAACTAAAGGCAAACTATGTAAAAAGGTAGGGAGATAAGTGTGATGAAAGGAAATACTGCCAACACAGCTAGGTGGAATTTTCTAAATAATTATATGTTGTTGGTGAATATCGAAATGATTAATACACAATGCTTGTGTTACAAATGTATTAGAACTGTATGTCATATGTATATCAAACTGCTTATACAGACGTGTGTGTTGAAAAGCTATTTGTAGAGTGCTGTGTTTAAAATGTAACCACAGTGTGCCCTACTGGAAGAGAACAAAATATACCTGCACTATTGTAACTATTCAAATATGTATGCTTAACAGAGAAAACTGGAGTGTTAACCTCAGTTCAGCAAACTTTACAAAAATATCTGAAATTAAATTACTTTATAGTCTAAGCAATAAAGAGGCTATCTATCAAGTTTTCAAAGCAGCTAGAGACATAAGGTCTGTACAGGAAAGCTTTCTGTTTTGTCCTTGGAGTGAACTAATTGCTACTTTTGAAGCATGAAGGAATGCAATTGTTTTATGACTTCTAGCATCTGCCAAATATCTGAGTAAAAGCTCTTGTCTGTATATTTTTACATGTAGATGGTAAATGCTACCAGCGTCTAGCAATGGGTGTTTTGGCCAGGGAATTAGAAGTCAGATGACCAGAAATGATGTAATTCTGCAATCTATCCCAGCAGTAATATTTTAGATATTAATTTGAGAAGTCTCTTAGTGAAACAAAGCATTCTGCATTATGTCTTGGACCTGACAGCAACAAGAAGACCCATTTACCACATCATCTGCCTTGCTCTAATGAAGTAGGTTTCTAGGGAATAGTATAATTCTCTTAGATATAGTCAGGAATATAGCAAAGTATAGTTTAGATGTTTTTCTTTATTTGTGTGAGCCTGTACTGCAATGTTATTTTAAATATATCCTGTGGTTTATTCAGGCATGTCCAAGGGTCAGCTCCCAGTGTTCTCTCCTGTCTATCTGATGAATCTGGGCATCTTGGGGCAATGTAGAAATTGCCTCATGTACACAGACAACCCTCTCCTTCTACCACCCAACACTACAACCTGTGAGAGATGCACTTATCTAGCCAAACTGGAGGTAAAGCTCTCTCCAATCAAGACTGAACTTGACAGTCAAGAGGAGAAGGTAAACACTTGCACCACACCACACTCATCACATAGTCTCACTAAATCTACACCACCAAAATCCACACATAGAAACACAAAAACATTCATGGAGGCTCTCAATAATAATCTGCTCAAGCAACAGCAGAAATGTAAGTAATCTCCACCCCCTCAACACACCCCAAATGACACATAGCCCGCAGACTCAGTGTGCCACTCAACCACAGCCAATAAGGCAAAACAACGTACCCAACACACTAGTCATAGGTGACTCTATAGTCAGGCACACTGATGTCCCACTCACCAGGCTAAACAAGAAGAAGGTTACTGTCAGCCATCTGTCGGGTGCCAGGATCCGCCACATAACCCACGCACTCAGGTCACTCCACAACAAGTACAAATGTGATTTTGTCATTGTCCATGTTGGTGTGAACGACCTGAGACATACCTCCCTGGACTACATGAAAAGAGACATGGAAGAGCTCTCCGATCTAGTAGCCCAGGCAGGTATGACCCTAGCCCTGAGTAGCATTCTGCCATCACCCAGAATGATGCTGAAGTACAAGGACAAAATGATTGACTTCAACAATTGGCTAAGCTTCTGGTGCCATTCTAAAAGGATCCAGTATCTGTCTGCCTGGGATGACGTGGTCGACAGACCACGATGCTTTGCCAGAGATGGCCTGCACATGTCACCCCTGGGATTCCGGATATTGGCTAAGGTTCTTTTCGCCCGTATAGTGCCTTTTTTAGGCAAGGTTCAAATGACAAATTCACCACCATAACAGGAACAGGCAAGCAAAAACTGAGGGTGATGCTACTCAATGCTAGAAGTCTAAATCTCAAAATGCACTCACTCGAGGCACTCCTTAAAATGGAGAACATTGATATCTGTGCAGTGACTGAGACCTGGTTCAAGGCTCCAGAGAGCACCCCTGCACTACCAGGCTATAACTCATACCACACTTTTCAGCCATGTAACCTGGACCGGAACACCAAAGGCGGAGGTGTGTCCATATTCATTAAGGATATCCACACCTCCAGGCTAGTTGGTCAGCATAATGCAGCCAAGGTTATCCAAGTGCAACTAACTCTGGGCAAAACTGCAATCCAAATTGTAGCTTGCTACAGATCACCCACCATGCCCCAGGATTCCTACTCCTCTTTTCTTGATGTACTGGAAAATATTAGGGTTCAACCAAACACCCTAATAATGGCGATTTCAACTACCCCACCATTAACTGGGAAAACTACTCATGTACCAACTCCTTTGCTCAACGCTTTCTAGAATTCATAAACTCCAATGCCCTGGTTCAACTTATCCACACCCCCACTAGGGGCAACAGTATCCTAGATCTAGTCATTACCAATATGAGTGACTGGTGTTCCATACCTGAAGTTAACGCTTCATTGGTCCGATCCGACCACAAGCTAATTACCCTAGATATCCACATCCTGCCTCCATCCCCCATTAAGGAAACCATGGTAAAACATTTCTCTAAAGCCAACTTCATGCTTCTTAAGACAGAAGTGGTGAACTTCATGACACCCATGCAGATGGACAATACAATTACGACTACTGAATCCTACACAATTGCACTTTATAAGCACTTACATGAGTGCATGGATCGTGCTATCCCAAACAGAACCAAGACACTATCCTCCAAAAAAAGGAAGCCAATCTGGTGGTCCCCTGCCATAAACAAACTGTACAACAGAAGGAAGAAACTCTTGCAAAAGAGAGTAAAATCCCACAAGTGGAGGAGCCTCAGTGAGAAGCTGCGATCCCTGATAAAATCCTCCAAAGCTAGTTACAAAAACAAAATCGCCACTGATTCTAAAGACAACCACAAAGCACTCTATAGCTATGTCAAGAATCTCAGTGGCAACACTCAGATCTGCTTTGAGTTACAGCACAATGACACTAAATATACAGATCCAACTGATATTGCCAAAATCCTGGCAGATAGGTTCAGTGCTAACTTTACCCTGCTCTTACCCCCTAAAGACCCCATCTCTATACCGGAAGAATGCAAAGTTCCTGTAATCACGGCTGCACAGGTAAAAACCACATTCTCCAAAGCCAAGGACACAGCATCCATGGGACCAGACAACATCCCAGGCTGCGTTCTACACGAACTACAGAATGAACTGGCACCCCGCCTGAGTACAATGTTCAGTCATAGCCTCACCTTAGGCTTTCTGCCTGCTGAATGGCACACAGCAACGGTTATCCCACTCCACAAGGGGGGAGCCACCACGGACCCTGGGGACTTCCGCCCCATTAGCCTGATGAGCCTGGTCTGCAAGGCCATGGAACGTATCATCATGGAACTTATAAACAAAGACATTGGTAATCTCCAAACTCTGGATCCCACCCAGTTCAGGTTTGTAAAAGGCAAATCATGTCTCCTAAACCTGATAGACTTCTTTGAAGCAGTCACCAAAGCCGTAGACAAGGGTAAGGTGGTTCACACAGCCTATCTAGATCTTGCAAAGGCTTTTGACACCATCCCCCACTCTGGAATTACAGATAAACTCACTAAACTTGGTATAAATCCCTATGTCACAAGATGGGTTGCCAACTGGCTCACTGACAGAACCCACACTGTGAAAGTAGCAGACTCCAAATCCGACTTCAGACCAGTGACAAGTGGAGTACCACAGGGTTCAGTCCTGGGTCCTCTCCTGTTTGGTATCTACTTCTCTGAAGTACAGGCTAACACAGAAGGACTTTGGCTAACAAAGCTCGCAGAGGACTGCAAACTAGGAGCCATAATCGAAACTCCTAACAATGTGGACATCCTACAAACGGGCCTCACTGAGACAGATGCCTGGTGTCAAAGCCATGGCCTCAAGCTCAATGCCAAAAAGTGCATTGTCATTCCCTTTGGTAAAAACTCTGTACCCATGAACTACAACATAGGCGGTAGTATACCTAACACCAAAAGTGTGATAAGAGACCTTGCGACACAGGTGGAAAGTAGTCTCTCCTTTGATAATCACATCACCACAGTAGTCAGGAAATCCTTCTACGTGGCACACCTCATCACAAAAGGTTTCTCATCCAGAACAAAAGAGGTCATTGTTCCCCTCTACTCATCACTCATTAGACCCATTATAGAGTACAATGCCCCTTTTGGTATGTACCTCACAAAACATCTACAACAACTGGAAAGGCCACAGAAATACCTCACAAAGAGGATTACCGGCCTCAAACAGATGCCCTACACAGACCGTCTAAAAAAACTCCAGCTTTACTCCGTCGCATATCGCCTACTCAGAGGTGATCTCTGCCTAACATACAAAGCTATGTCAAACCCAGAGTTGTTGGACATGCTCCACTTAAAGAAATCCCAATCCCTCCGAGCTACATGCTCTAGGGACCTAAACCTTGTCACCACAATAAACAGAACATGCCGGAGGGATAGATTCCTGTCCCAGAGACTTCCCACACTCTGGAATAAACTACCTATTTACATCAAACAAAGCTCCTCATTAACACTCTTCAAGAAAAATCTTGATGACTGCATGGGAAATAGGAAATTCACCCCGGGATCACCTCTTTGGCTCTGCTTGACAGTGGCACAGGAAAATAATTTTCTTGGGTGGCAAAAGCCAGGGTACCTTTTTGACTGGGCTTGTATAGGCCCCATGGTCGATAGACTAGTACCTACCTATGAACCTATGATTTTGGACTCTGATGTCACTGTGCCTATATATTTAGCATTGTCTTGTTCATGATTTACTATTAAATATATTTATACCTTTCATTGTGTGTAGAGATGTTTAGGTTTTGGGAGTACTTACATATTTATTTGATCAAACTGTGTGGACCACTCCTAATAGCCTTGATGTTGGTTAAAATACCATTTGTATTAATATTAATATTAATATTACACAGTAGGATTGGACACCATTTGTTAAGGGCCCTAAAGTAGCTGATAAGGAGTGGCTATTGGCAGTGAAAACTACCTTATAGTCTGGGCAGAAGGGGACATAGCTAGTAAACCTGTGCCAGCCTTTCCCAGGTGTGTGTATGTGTGTGTGTGTGTGTGTGTGTGTGTGTGTGTGTGTAAATCAAACCTCAAAGAATGTGTGTGTCAGCTACTTGGGCAGGGACACGAAGCACTGGTTGGACAGAGAGGGTGCTGGAGGTCTTGGCTCGGTCACTCAGCTGAGATCTCAACATTATAGCTGTGCCAGTGGGGATCTGGAGGAAGAGGGATAAACCAGCCCTGGACTGACTGTGGTCTCTGTGTGCTCTTAAGGGAAATTGCACTTGATGCAGAGAGCTGCATCTGGAAATACTCTATGTGTATTTGTTACCCTCCCAGTGAACATTTCCCCGCTGTTGTCAGTGGGGAGGATTGAGGCTCCATGATTACTGGTCCAGTGGAATGCTGTCACAATATGAATCAAATATAATAATGAAAAATGGAAGATGCTAAAATAAGTTGCAAGGAGCATACAAAACTATGTTGTTTGTAAAAGTCTGCTTTCAAAACATAAGTGTTAAGCCAGAAGATTTGTATCTGAATGTAAAAGTCTGGAGTGCTTCTCCCAGGGCCTCCACTGAAAATGGGTACTGTCCCAGTCAGACTTTCCCAGTAAACAAATGTTAATTAATTAAATAAATAAATACATTAAAAAGAAATTCCAGATTCCCAAAAGCAACACAACCCTCTTAGTGTCAAAAAGAGTTTTGTGAAATATCAACCAAATGAAGACCAGGAGTAAAAAACAACCAGCAAAAAAACACTAGCTGCAATAAATGACAGCAAACACGACATACATACATTTTAGTGCTTTTATCTTTTTTATTAAAACATGCTTCTACTACTACTTTATGTAAAAGAATTTAAATTACAAATTAAAACACATCATCAATAATCGCATGACATATAAAAATAATCAATTTACATTAAATAAATACGTATCTGTCTGCAATTGTTTCCTTTTTAACCTCCTGGCTTTAACAAAACATTTAATATCTATGAATGTATTTAGTCTAGGATGGTAATCTGCATTTAAATTGGCCAATGTTTCTCTTATTTCAGGGTTTATTTTTCAAATCATCCTCCCCCTCCACTGAAATCCACTGGTTCTTGGTCCAATGCATAAAAATGGGACTTTTCATACTGTAAACAAGTAAAGGAGAGTAGTATTGCTGGAAATGAGTTAGTCCTCAAGTCTTGGTGATTACCTTCATGAGGTGGACCCTGTTTTTACAAAATCTCACCAAGATGACAATAATATATATAGGTTGTATTTTTATATACCATATATCATGGGTAGAAGTAGATTCCAAAATAAAAAAGACAGCTGGGTGCACAAGTCCCAGAATAAAAAAGTACCTGATCCTGATATGCACACTGGTGCTAGCATTGGGAAAAAATGACAGTGTAGAATCCTCAAGACACAGAAATATTTCCACAGTGTTGTTAGGCCTGGCTTTTGGGGAAATGCCCCACCTTTTACAGGAAAGTGACAGGCCAAAAAGAAAATAAAGATGACAGAGTAAACTGTTGAGGTTAAGGAAGTAATTATATATTGTTGCTATTATGCAAGAAGCCCAGAATTTCCAGATAGAAGATATTCAAAAAGATTAAGACAGAGATTGATGAAAAGAAAAAAAAATACTTGCAAAAAAAACCCATCAAAAGCTTCAAATGCAAATTTGTGGTCATTAATACGACAGATCCATGAAAAACATTGAATAGACCAGGAAACTTTGAGCCATTTGGAAAAAGAAGTGATTGAAGAAGTCCAAAAATATAAAGAACAAAACCTAAAATTTTTGAAAAGTATAAAAAATAGACATAGACATGGGAAAGAAAAAGAGACCAGATATGGTGTAATATTTATGCAAAGGAGAAAGCCAAAGTAATCAAAATAAAAAGAGCACCTTCAAAGATATTTGAATAGAAATACAGGCAAAGGCACCCAGATGTGAACAATTTCACAGTACAAAAAGGAAGACCACAAAGGGAGAAGACAGAACAGAAGATTAGTAAAGTAGTCATTAAACAAATAGAAGCTGAAGTTATGGAATACCAGCAAAGTGAAGGATTTAGTGTAGAAAGTCTAACACAGGTTATGTCACAACATGATGGAACAATGAGTCCCCAAAGTAAGGAGAAACAGGTGGAACAGGAAATATCTTATCACTTGTCACATGAAGATGCTCTGCAGCCTTCAGCAGAAAACCAGTACAAAAGTTCACTACGAGTTGCACATTTAGGGAAGGAGCAGGAAACAGTATCAACTCTGAAGCAGTCACTGTTGTGGAGTGATAGGCCAGTGAGTTCCCATGTGAAAGAGCAATGGACAACACAGGATACAGCTGAAGAGAATATGTCACAGGAAGATGTTCTGAAACTTTCTGTAGCATGCCCCCAGGAAAGAGAGAGAGGAAAAAGAATGTAGCCTTAGGTTATAAGATCTAAAGAAACAGTTGTTTGATCTAATAGAGATGGGTAGACAGGGCCGGTGTTAGCATTTTGGAGACCGCCAGCAAATGTCAAGTTTGGGGGCCCCCATAGGCACTTCTGTCAAAATATCACCCTGCCACTGCCCCCCCCCCCACAAAAAAGCAGCCTTTTTGTTTATGCCGCAAATGTTTAGGAGTCATATGTACAGACTGACCTGTAGCTACAATGCTCTTACAGTACAACAAGCCTATGTGCCACACTTTGCTCACCCATCCCACAGAAGGACAGTCACAGTTAGTCGTATTTTAACTACAACAATGAAACATAATAGCAAATCTATTTATAGGTCTGGACTTAGGTGAAATGCTGTCTATAGGCTCTAAAGTGTATTTTATTTTTTTGTTTTCTGTTTTACATAATCTTTTCATCCAATGATGGCCTGAACAAAAATTATGATTAAGGAAAGAAATTCAGTGTTGCTGTTCAGCTTAAGTTTTCTTTGCATCCTTTCAGCACACCTTTCCTGACCAAGACAACACAGTAATAACCATTTAGGAAACAACTCAGATAAACCAGATCCCAAGAAGCCATAGGGTTATAGGTGTTCTGGGATGCATTTTAAAACATTTTCCCAACCTTTTAATCCAGTGGTGTCCTAAACAAAAACATGAATAAGAAAAGATTTTCAGTACTTTTCTTTCAAGCAAGACATAACCTGTGCCTATGAAGATATGTGAAGGCTGCCAGCCTAGAATTTTGTTGATAATTCTGTCATTTGTAAATATTAATATAATCCACAGGCTTGTTCTCTTAAATAAGAAAATTGTATTGGATGTTGGACTTCACAAATGTAATCATATTGCACTCTGCTGGAGGAAAGCAGATAAGTCAAGCATTGTATAATTGTTTGATCTCAAAACTCAGAGCCGAGATGTTTGGATGAAGGAATTCTTCCTATTGTTTTTAGACCAGAGTTAATTGCTAGAATTTACATGCAGAATGTTGTTTATTGCAGTGTTTCCTGACCAGGTGCAAGCTTACTAAGAAATGTAAATGTAGAGTTTCTGTTAGCCTGAGAAACCAGAGACTTGCTAAGAATGATGTAATCTAAAAGAAGTCAGAAAGATGTATTATCAATTTCAAGGACTTTCTCATAGACAGGCAGAGAGAGCATTTTGCATTTGTCTTGAGAAAATCCAACTCACCAGCACTCTGCCTGTGCTCTGTGTGTAAGTAGGATCTTAGACTTTAGTGTCTCTCTTAGAAATAGCTAGGATATAGGAAGATTAGTCTAGTTGTTTTCTGTATTGATGTCAGAACTATTCTACTGTATTATTTTAAGCATTTTCCTGTGATCTCTGAACTCTTGACTAGCACTGTGTAATAAGAAGTATTGTGTTGTGTTCTTTATTATTTATTATTAAATATATTTAAACCTTTCAACTGTGGCTATTTTGTGTAGAGATAAGTTAAGTTCTAGAGTACATTGCATGTATATAGTGATACTGGCCAAGCCACTCCAATAAGCCTTAAAATGTTCTGGCCACACTTACTAATTGGATAATAATATTTCACAGTAATAATTGGACACCCTTTGATAAGGGCCTTTTTAGTAGCTGATAAGTAAGGGTCCTGGTGGCAGTGATTACTACCTTATAGCCTGGACAGAAGAGGCATAGCTAGTGGACCTGTGCCAGCCTTCCCCAGGAGTGTCTGTGTGGTTGTATATAAATCATATCTCAAAGTGTGTGTGTGTGTGTGTGTGTGTGTGTGTGTGTGTGTGTGTGTGTGTGTGTTTGTGTGTGTCAGCTATTGGACAGGGACATGAAGCACTCATTGGACAGAGAGAGTGCTAGAAGGACTTGGCATGGGACTCTGGCTAAGGACCCCAGTCTATAGCTGTGCCAGTGGGGAGTCTTATTGGGGATCTGGAGAGAAACAATGACCACACTGTCCTCAGCCCAAACAAAAACCTGTAATGACTTCATAGGTACACCTCTATGGTTAGACTGTAAAGAAAATTAAAGAAGTGACCTCCCCCATAACCTACTGCAGCTTTCTGTACACACACATCTGAGCAGGGTTGGTTTTGGAATGGGTGCAGGTGATAGCAGAGGCAATTATCAGCTTTATCCTAACAGAGTCAGCCCTGTTCAGATTAAAGACTGTAATCAGAAAATTATTATTTTTTTCTCAGTTTTTCCTCAACCAGCAACATCTTTTGTGGGGCCCTCACACAGTCAAGGATGATTAAGGGAGCCCCCTGTATCAATTTATACAGTCTGGGGAGTGAGGGCCACCAGACTCCTTGAAGATGGACATGTCTGAATGTTCTGTCATATATTTTATGCATTACTTTTGAAATATAATTACTTGTTAGCTACAGTTTTCACTGATACCCAGAAGAATAATGTATGTGTCCTGGCATTATTAGGTGTATGCCCAGATAAAAATCAGTGATATTTTTAGAAATACACACACAACATAGCAATACTAGTTTTGCATTTATTTCAGCAAACAGCAATATGTTGTACACCACACTGGTACTGCCACACCATATCAGTGAGTGCTGTTTAGCAGTCGTCAAACAGCAGCAGCTGTAAGTCACTTTAATTTACCTCAGTGAAGAGTAATGCATACCTGTCACTGTCTCTGATGTCACAAACCATCCCTGATTTTGCTCATAATTTTACTAAGTCCTTCATAAAATGTTTGATTTCCTAATGAATCGTTCAGGAATACAGACAGTCAATAATTCCAGGCATCAGAGGTTTATACATCTTATTGTCCAAAACAAATGCATGTTGATGCAAAAGGTGTTATTCTACTAACTTTTTAAAGTAAATTAGAGTAATATTTAAAATGTGTTCTTGATTTTGAGCCTTTATTCTGCTATTACTTTTGGAATTGTGCTGAATTCTTCTGCAAAGAAGTTGAGTATTGTAGTATCTGGTGTTGTACCAGTGTTTATAAAACTCCCTGAAATAAAATAAATAAAAAAAAATCCTTGAAGATCAGAAGCATCAACTCTTCTTAAAATACAAGGTTTGCACTCAAATCAGTCATTCCAGCCTGCTGACCTCTCTACTGCTTACTTTGCTTATGTTCATTATCAGCTTTATCCTAGCATGGTCATACCATAACCATGTTCAGGTTAAAGAGCTTAATCAGGAAATCAATACATTTTTCCTAATTTTTCCTATCCATAAGCTGCTTTTGTGGGCCCCCACACAGTCAAGGATGATTAAGGGGCCCCCTTTGCAGCCACAGGTATTGTACGTATCTAAGGTTGGCTATATTATTGGTTTTAGTGGAGAGGATGTCCACCAAGCAGGATTTAACTAAGCCAGAGGCACTATGTCAGTGCTCAAATATTTAATGGGATTGTGAAACCTATTAATTGATAAAACATTGTTACTATAACCAGAGATATCTTTGAATTTTAAAGGCGATATAAATAAGAGTTATTAACAACCTGATGTATTAAGTATACAACATTGCTGTACTACTTTTTGTTAGTTTGACAAACATGTTACAAAATATCAAAATACGATATTTTACTGTGGTTGGGGGCCCCCTCAAGAACAGGGGGACCCCAGCGACCGCAGAGTTTGCTGGTGCCTAAGGCCAGCTACTTGGATAGACCTCTTAAAACTGATGAAAGAAATAGATGACAGAAAGTCTATAAAACCAGAAATGTTAGAAGTGTGTTAAAACAGATGAACACAGTAATCAGGACTGTTAACTAAAATTCATACAATATAATAGAATTAATATATTACTGTGCTGCTAAATTAACAACAGGCAAAGTGTTATCGCAAAAATACAGAACAATAAGGGAAAGGAATGGAAGAAATCAAAAGTTATCATGGAAACATTAAATAGACAAAACGATGAAGCAGTTAAGACAAGAAGTGTCACTGTTAGAACAGTATAGAAGAGGGGATAGATAAAAAATACTTAGAAAGACAGAGCTGATAAAAGCAATGCACTGTATCAGAACAGACAAGTATCTGCTGTATAATATTGCAAATAATAAACTGAAGACACCAGCACATGCAGAAAAACTTAGAAGATAAGCAGATAAATATAAAGGAAAAGTCAAAATAACCAGTTCATTGATGATCCAAAAAAGTTTTATAGAGAACTGGGAAATAAAGCAAAAGGAATAGAAACACCACCAAAAAAAAAAAAAGAATTAGACACATTTTGGAAACGTATCTACGAAGACCCAGTGGGACAATAAAAATACTGAATGGATATAAGAAATTAAAGAAAAACAGCAAGAAGTTCAACTATACAGGATATGAAATGGGATGAGGTAACAGTCAGAGAAATTGAAACAAAATTAAGAAAAACTCTTAATTGGTAAGCCCCAGGTCCAGATGCAGTACCTGACTTTTGGCTAAAAGTATTAATATATTCATAAGGGTCTATATTGAATGTTTGACCATTCAAAATTCTGAGTCTCATATGGTCAACACCATATGATGGGATTTTTGAATGTTCGAACATTGTAACGGAGATCTCCGTACAACATGGAATGGGGAGATTTCCCATTTCTGCACTGTAGTGTGACCCTGGAGTTGGTATATTTAAAGAGAGGGGGGTGTGGGGGGTGCAGGGGGGCTGGCCCCCCTCCTTAGAGCATTCAGGTAGGTGTTTTGAGTAGTTTATTTATTTTTTTATTAGATATTCAAACTTTTGAAAGTTCAGACATATGGTGTCGACGATATGATAGTCGAACTTTCACACGTTCGCTTATCTAATATAGATCCTATTTATATTAACCTTTTGTCCTGAGTAAGAACAACTTATATGCACATCATGAATAGACATAAACATGGTTAACAACAGGGAAAAACAATACTCCTCCTTAAAAGTGAACCTGCAAGCTGCTGTCCTAAAAACTATAGACCAATAACTTGCCTTCTGATGATGTATAAATATATACTGGAATTGATGCCAACAGAATTTATAGTAATTTAGAAAAAAACTCAGTCATAGCAATAGAACAAAAGGGTAATGAAAGAATGTCTTATGGAACAAAGGATCATTTGTTGTTAGATAAAGTCACTGTGGAGAATTGTTAAAAGGGAAGAAGCTAAGTATGGCATGGACAGATTACAAAAAAGCATTTGACAGCATCCCAAATTCATGGATAAAGGAGTGCTTACAGATGTGTAAGATACTCCCTGCACTGATCAATTATATTTATTTATTTATTTATTTTATTTATTTTACATTTGTTAACCAGAGGTGTCTGACTGAGCCGAAAAGGCCCTTTTTCAGCCGAGGCCCGGGGAGAAAATCTCCTCAAAGAAAAATTACAGACACATTTAGTTATTTAGACATGATCAGTATGCACACAAATTACAAGAGACATGTTTTTACAGTGGTATGCAGCACATAAACAGTTACAGTGGAGAGAACAAACAAAAAAATATTAATTTTAAAAATAAATGTAATTAATAGATTTGTGGTGTACAGCTGAAATTTGGAACATAAGTAGAATACATACATAGTACACAGGTATAGTACATACATTGTAGATTAGCTAGTGTTTGTGAGTAAGATTGAAAACTATTATCAAGTGCTCTAGATTTAGTATGTATATGTTATCCACTTTCACTAGCCTGGGGAGCAATCATGGCACTGCCAACTTTGCTTGAGATGTTGCCTGATGAGGTCTTTAAAGGAGGCTTTGGATGATGTGTTTTGAATGCTAGTAGGGACATAGTTCCATTTGTTAGCCACTGAACTACTATATAGTGCATCTCCAAAGCTATTGTAGCTGTTGGTGACTTCTAGTAGTAGTTTGCTTGATGATCTAAGAGGCCTTTTGGTTGAGTGATGTTGTACTAGGTTTTTGAGGGCAGGACACTTATTGGGGAGGTAATAAATAGAATGACAGAGGCAGAGCTGATTGTAGGTTAGGAGGTTGGGCAGTTCAAGCCAGTGGAGCTGTCTCAAAGCAGTACAGTGATGAGTTCTATATGAGCAATTTGCAGCAAAGCGGGCAATTCTGTTATAGCAGGCTTACATTTTGCTTAGTTCAGTTTTGTTGAGATTAGTCAGAATGGAAGATGCATTAGAGTAGGGAGGATAGAAGTTGGGAGTGAGCAATGGCTGATCTGGTGTTGTTGTTAAGAAATGGTTTGATATGGTAGAGTGATCCCAGTTTGGCATGTAGGTTTTTAATAGTTAAGTTGAGATGACTATCAAATTTTAGGTGGGAGTCTATGGTTATTCCCAGTAGCTTAGCCTGTGCCACTGGAGCAATTGGAGTAGCATTTGTGGAATAGATAGTGAATTGACTGTTAGTTTTTTTGTTAGAACTGGTTATAATCATAAGCTAAGTTTTCTTTGGATTGAGGATAAGGTGGGCTTTGGTAAGGTAGTTTTCAACGTCAATTAAGGTGACCATGAAACAATGTCTACTTAAAAGATCAGGTCATAGTTACAGTTTGGCTCACAGACAACAAAAAGGTGTAAAGACTTCTCATCTTCTTTTTGTGGATGATTTAAAGCTGTATAGTACATCAGATGAGGAGCTGAAAGTACAACTGCAATTGGTCAACACTTTCTCAGATGATATAAGAATGTCATTTGGTCTTGATAAATGTGCTAAAGCAGCATTTAAAGCAGGAGAGCTACAGCACCAAGAAAATATTAGTTTGGGACAAGTATGTGATATAAAAGAACGTAAGTAGCAGGGAGTGTTTAAATATTTTGAACTGATAAAGGACTGACAAGAAAACAAGAACAAATGCAAGCAAAACTCATTAAGGAATATTTTAGAAGACTAAAATTAATACTAAAAACAGCCTTGACATCTGGGAACAAAGTCCAAGCTATAAACCATTGTCCTTTGCCTGTTGTAACTTACAGTTTTGTGGTGATTGACCCCAAAAGGTACTGGATCAGTTGGACAGGAAAACAAGAAAAATACTTCTCGTTCATCAAATGATATATAAAAATCAGCTTATACCAAAATTGTGTATATTCCTCATTCTGAAGACAGTATGGGCCTCCTCTAAATTGATTACATGTATAGATCTGCAATCATAGGACTGTATATGCATCTGCTGACTTTATGTAAAAAGCAAAGTGAGGCCGATGCCAATAAGGAGATGAAACAGATATCAAACAGATACCAAACCAAACTTCCAGATACTGACCAACTCCAAAAAACCTCAGGAAAGACTCTGTAACCACCTTTTTCACGAACACTGCTTTATTGTTTGACCTAGGTTTCGTCCTTACGAACTTCCTCAGAATACAGTCTATCATTCTACTTCACTTTTTTATACAATACTGATTATTCAATAATCATGCAATTATTAACCTAATTTCCCGCCATACATTCTTAAAAGGGAAATGGCATTGTTTAAAACTTTGTCATTTAAATACAACACATATTAATACATTACTATCTCTTATGCACTTTAACAAATTAATGTATACAATTATATACTTAAAATTAACTTTCCAAAATATCCAAATGATCAATTTATGAATTATATATATATATACTTGTTCTACCAAATTACCAAAAATTCATGTGAATGATATATTATCCTATATATGATAATATTGTTCTATATGTATACCATATGAATATACTTATTGGAACTTTAATGTTGTTAAATGTTCCTGTATGGATAACTTATGTACCATGAATTCTATTATAAAATTTATGATAGAAATATATATGTATATGTATGCTACTAGTATATATAATTATAAGCAATAGACTTAACTATATTACAATGGAATATTTGATGTGCTTGTATCTAGTTTAATACAATTAATGTATAAATATTATTATATGTATAAAAAATGCAACCTGTTGATTTTTAATTTCATAATATATATATGTTCATAATTGATTCCAATAATTTGATCTTGTTATTTCATTTTAATTGTATAAGTTGTAAATATAATACATTGTATATAGTTGTGATATATCATGCATTATATATTCTATTTAATTTTAATACTGGCATAATAGTCATATATTCATTTATACCCGGAGGTATACATGAATTAAGTAAAATTTGCCATTTTAATTCTTCCATATCCAAGTGATATATGGTTGTCCTTCCTTGTAAATCTTGTTTAATTTGAGTTACAACCATACATTTAAAAGTATGATCTTTATATTCCATAATGTGTCTTGCTAAAGCATTACTGTTTTTCTGATGCTGAATGTCCAATAAATGTTCTTTAATTCGTTCTCTAAATTTTCTTTTCGTTTTTCCCACGTAAAATGCCTTACACTGTTGACACAAGGCTATGTATACTATATTAATTGTTTGACAATTATAATGTCCATGTATTTTTATATTGCATTCATTAATCATAATATTAGTACCTGTTTCATGAATATAACTACATGTCCTACATGTTCCACATCTAAAATTTCCTTTCCTTGCACTTGTATATTGTCCAGTATTTCTTTTGTTTTCTAATATATTTTTAAAGGAAGGACTCTTTTTATATACAAATTTTATTATTCCAAAAAATATTTGTCTCCCAATTATGTCATTGACAAAGAAATCCCAATTTCTCTTTATAATGTGTTCTATATCTTTGGAACAATCATCAAATTTAATGATATACAATGGGATGTTGTTATAAGATTGTTCATCCATTGTATCTTCATTTTGTATTGATATTGCACCAGTTTTCACCAGCATCTGCTGACTTTACCATATCCAAACAGAGTGAAAGTTTTAAAACATGAGGAGAAAATTATAAGATGATTTCCCTGTTTACTTTAGCAGATGCATATCAGTGTCAAGTGGGAATGGAAATCATACCAGAAGTAGACAAAAACAGGCAGGAAGTGAATGTTCCAGAAAAAAAAAAAAAGAAAAAATATAAGGAGAAGGATCAGATGAGAAGGCAATAAATGTGGAAAAGGTATAAATATAGTTGCAAGTACAGAAAACTCCAGGAATAACCTCTTGCCAATCAGGGTCTGATGCAGGAATGGTTAAGGATCGGTAAATTTAAAGAAAAAGATAAAAGGTTAATATTAGCGGCCCAGGTTAGTAGACTATGCACATGTTGGGTTACAAGATCCATTGAACACGTGGGGAAACAGACAAATGCAGGTTCTATAAAACAGAGCTGGAAACAGTAGCACATCTTGGTGTTGGGTGTGATGGACTAATGGCAGAGGTCCTGTATACTGAAAGGTATAATAATGTGACAAAACTGTGGCATTGGAGATTGTGCAAACATTACAAAAGTGATGTAGTTTAGAAGCACTTGAAACATAAGCCACAAAACATTATAGAGAATGATGAAGTTTATATCACATGGGATCAATCATTACCCCACAGTTCAAAAATAGATGTGAGAAAAACAGACATAGTAGTCCATGAAAAGAAGACAAAAGTAGCATTGATCACTGAAATTGCTACACCCAGTGATAGTGGTATCTTATGTACAGAGAGAGAGAGACACACACACAAAGTCATAAAATACCAGGATTTGTAGGCAGAAACAAGGGCAATGTGAAAGAAGGATACCCAGACAGTTCCAATAGTAGTAGGAGGAGTGGGCCTCTTAAAAAAAACAGTCATATTTAGCTATGCTACTGATACATGTAACTCTGTATGAATTGCAGAAGGAGTCAGTTTTGGGCACATAGTGGTTACTGCAAAGAGTACTTTTGGCTAACATCAAAGACTGAAACAATACTAATTTCATGAACTTTAATCATACTTTGATTTAGGAATGCGGTCCAATCCCATCAAGGTATTAGAAACCCCAAAGAGTTGGAGAAATTCAACCAATATGATAAGCATCCTAAAGTATGTTTGTATAGAGCATTGTTAACATTTTTGTTTTTCATAGCATAGTCATGTTCTTCTATTCTTTTATATAAATTCCTAGTAGTCATACCTACATAATGTACAGGATGACCAGAACACAATACAATATGCATGACTCCTAGGGGCTGCAAGTGTATCATCCTTTGACAACAAGGGTCCTGTTTAGATGGAGTAAAAAATTAAAAGGACCCTCACAAGTGAACCTAAACATGCCACTGCTATCACATTTATAGATGCCACTCTCCTTACGAGTTAAAGGGAGGATAATGATAGGATTGTCCATATGTAACACGTTTTTCAAATGCTTTTTTATTTTGTAAACAAACCTGGGTCAATTACCAATTATGTTAACAGTGGTATTCCCCCTGAAGAATTTCCAATTGTCTTCTATAAGGTTCCTTATAATAACTGTCAACAGACATCTCTGAAGAAAAGGACCTGTCGCATGGAGATGTAGAAAATGATTTTTAATTACATCTTTTAGTAAGATAGAAGGGAATTTAATATCTTTACAGGTGTTAAGTCCTTGAGTTAAGAACAATAGATGGCCCCGTTTGTAGTCTCATTCTATAAACAAATCCACATTAAAATCTAGTTCTTCCCCAAATTCTACAACATTGGTGACCAACCCAAAATACATATAATTTATCCCCTAGGAATATTTTTATTTATTTATTTATTTGACATTTGTTAACCGGGTTGGTCCAACTGAGCCAGGAGCCCATTTTCAGTGGAGACCCAAGGAGAAAAGCTCCAGTCCAGAAACAATTACAATACATAAGCACATTTACAGTACATAAGCTACAATACATTACAGAAGAGAAGCATAACATTTCCTGCAATGCATTAGAGTAGTGAAGCATAAACATTTTTTTAGTACAACAAGAATAAAACTGTGGGTTGTATATAGATCATACAGCAATATAACTTTTTATAATACATAGATGTTGTTTTAAAATGATATAATGCTAATATAGGGCAGGGAATTTAAAGTAGAGCAAAAAAAATATACATAATATATGCATGTGATGTAGAGCTCAAGCTAATGAGTGTAATTCATTTAGTGAGAGTGTGTGTAAAGAGAGACAAAACTAAGATATGGTGGCATGAGAGGTGTATGTAGTAAGAGGGATAATACATTAGTGTAGCGGGGGTTAGGTAGGGTCCTGACAGGGGTAAGACTTGGTGCTAAATGGGTGAAGTCTAAGTTCCTTTTTGAAGTGTTTTGGGTAGGGAATGGATCTTATATGTAAAGGGAGTTTATTCCAGATTTGGGCTACAGTACATTTATATAGCAGTTTACCAACATTTTTGTTAGGTTGCTAAATATCTAGGAGTTGCTGGTTGAATGTGCTGAGAGGACGAGTGGAGGTCTAAGAGGATACAAGGGAGGAGAGGGATGGGCAGGTGGATTGTTGGGGTAGTAGAGTGTGTGTGATTTGAAATCATGATAGTAGGAGCAGTTGGGGGAATACCAGCCATTGAAGAGAGATGAGTGCAAGGCAGTGGTGGGAGTTGTATGGAGAGCTGGTGGCAAATGTAGCTATGTTGTGGTATGTTTGTTGGAGTTTAGATAAGTTGTAGTCTGTATGTTAGTTAGGATTGGGGCCGCATGGAGGAGGGAGGTAAGGAGGAGAGCATGTGCCAGGGAGATTCTAGCATTTAAAGTAAGGAATTTTCTGCTTCCATAGAGTAGTCCCAGTTTTTGGTGTTTTTTTTTAATACTTTGAAGGATAGGCAAGTTAAATTTTAGTTCATCGTCTATGATGGTACCCAAGAGCTTAGTGTGGGATTCAGGTTTAATGGTGGTCTTGTCTGAGGATGTGATGGCAAAGGATGATTTATTATTAGGGAAAAAATGAGAGAGAAGAAGCAGGACTTTGTTTTTTTGGGGGTTTAAGATGAGCTGATTATCAGACAGACACTTCTATAGATAAAAAGGAGTCTTGGGTATGAGCATGGAGGTCTGAGATATTGTTGAAAATGGTGATGAGTGTGGAGTCATCAGCATATTGAATAAGGGAGGATTGTTTGCAAGCTGTGTGGAGATCATTGGTAAAAATATTGAACAGGAGGGGGCCCAGGATGGAACCCTGGGGTACTCCAGATGTGATGGGAACAGAGGGGGAGCAGGAGGTGAGCCATCTGACAGATTGTTGCCTATTGGAGAGATAGCTAGAAAACCAGTTAAGGGAGGGAGCAGAGAAATTGAGGTTAGTAAGTTTAGATAAAATAATAGGGTGAGAGACAGTGTCAAAGGCTTTTGAAAGGTCAAGGAAAAGACAAGATACAAGTTGGTTGCTATCTCTGGCCTCAGCTACTGTATGAGCAAATAATAAGAGTGCTGCTGCAGTACTATAGCTTGGCCAAAATCCATGTTGTGTTGGTGTTAGAAGGTTTTCCTGGAAGAGAAAATTGAGCAACTGAGTATGAATGCTTTTCTTGATATAGAGGCAATGATAATTGCTAAAATAGAGAGAACTATTACAAGTGCTTTTCATATAAACTGTGCAATCAAAACACTTCTCTTTTCTGTTCATCTAAATGGTATAGTCATATCCAAAAACTTAACTGTCAATCCTTTTTTGCTCATAGTAAACTTCAAAAACAATTTACTCTTATATTCAGTTGTTCAATAAATAAAAATGGTCTAATTCAGTTCCCTTCCACAAAAAGGTAAAAGAAAACATATTCACAAATCTTTATAGAATAATACTTTGTTAAATAAAGAAATTATGGGTAGCACCAATACCCTAAGACCAAATCAGCAAGAGAAGGGGCAATAGTAGCTCCACTGCAACTCCTTTGACCTGTTGATAGTACTGAGAATTAAAAATGAAGCAATGTGTTCTAAAATTAAGTTCCAATGAAATATATAATGTACTGACCTTCAGACTTGATCACTCAGTCCAAAAAGTAATGTGACTTCTAACAAATTCAATGATGGCACTTCTCTTTGTGTATGTGAGGGGAAAACCATGCACAGGTAGAAGCACAGGGGGGACCTCCCAGTGATATAGATGCTGATGCCATGTGACAGGGGGCATCATTATGGCAATCTATAAATGACCCTGCCAAGGCAGGCTGTGAGGCTGTGAACAGTACCAACAGCAGGGAATTTAGGCAGGGAGAGGATCACTGATAGTGTCCCTTCTCTGTAATCCACTCATTTTTGGAAGGGAATTATGGCCTCTGATTTGGACATGCATGATTTTTATCCCACTTTCATCCCTTGTAAATCCCACTCAGCAGGGATCTGCTCCAGTGCATGCCACAGATCACAGTCAGTAGATGTCAAGTTCCCTGAAATCTTGTCCACGAATATCCTGTCTCTGAAAATCACAAATAGAAGGAAAGATAAGATGCACTATTATTGAGTAATATACACACCATTAATGGATATAGCTTAACAGTAAGAATGTGGGTGCAACTCTTGTTGTGCAAACACAATTACTAAATCACACATGTCAGCGGACCTGATATCACCTCCTACATGAATACTGGGACACAGATCACATGCCTTGGCCAAGTCCAATAAAACATGCATAAGCCATACTGGCAAACTCCTATAGTGGAATCTGCACGGTTTGCATTGAGTTAGAGCTCAGCTACTAGATGAAGTCACCTTTCCAGCCTGCTGGTCTTGGTCTGCCTAGAAGACCTGAGGACCATAACTGGAATACATCTTCCTGAGACCACCAGCCCAGTTTGCCAATCAAGAGGTACTATCCCCATTTCTCTTGCAATACTGAACAGACTGTTAACTACGAGACTTGTACTATATTCAGCACATTCAGCATGTCCAGCCATATATCATACACTCATACCACCTTGCCACCAAAGAACTCTTTAATTATCACAGTGACATCTTTAACAGAAATCAATCAAATCTCAGCAGTGGCACCTGATGATGTTAATTGAGAGCAGACCACTTGAGCAATGTAGCCCTCCCCAACACCTTGCCACCAGATGGTTTGTCAGAACCTATTTGAGGCTATTAAAATTAATTTCTGTATGGCTTCCCTAAATTCCTCTCATATATTGGTTTTGATTTTGTCAAGTTCTATAGCTGCTGTCTTCCTTGTGTCTTGGTATCTGCCAGACAAATCGAGTGTCCCATTCATTGTTCTGAATTGTTGCCAAAAAATGCCAAATCATCACCAATGGAAACAACACAAACAATACTTTTTGTAGTGGGCAATCCCTTCTGAATGCACTATACAATGAAGTAAGGTAATATACACTACACATTTAAAATAAAAAATAAAAAATAAGCACCCGGATAGCCGTTTTACCCGAACAGAGTTTATTTAGACACAGCAGACACTCAAAATTAACGCTGACACATCAATACACAGTACGTTTTCATCCATAACTTCCTCAGAATAATAACAAGCTTACAAACTCAGCAATATATAACACAGCCCATCCTCAATAATTATTTAATACCAACCAATAGTTGAACATCAATTGTAAAACAATTAGTTTAAAGTGCTACCCCAGAACCACTTGATACAAATATATATGGTTTGCAAATACACATACTAAAACTGAACTAAAATGCTAAAGGATTTTAAAACACATATTTCATGTACATTTGATCTAAGTCATTAAAACAAATAGTTTAAGAATTCCTTAACTCTAAATTCTGATTTAAGACACATATAAACATGTATAAATAAATGTGTGTGTATACATAAAGTAGTGTGCTACTAGTCTAAGTAGAAAATGCATCCTCTTGGATTATAAAGCTAATGTATGTTATAGTAAAACTAAAAGATGGTAAATAGATAAAAATATGTAAAAAGTTATATAAAATATATAAGATACCTACACATCAAGACACTATACTTATATTAAAACTTTTAATGATTTTGTATGATAAGACATGTAAAAGCTTACAGTTTAGCAGCTCGTAATTTCAAGACTGGTGCCAGATACACCATGTCATTAAACCCGGGCCATCAATTGGCTTCTAAAATCAACTGCCAATATACTTCCTGGTATTCTAATTGTGTCTCCCATGGTCTCCCTCTGGCATCTCTTTGAACCGCATCTAGTACAAAAAAACTTGAAAGTTGCTTACATTTCTCTGTATGTTTAAATAAAGCATTTTTATTATTCCTTTTTTTAATGTCATATAGATGTTCATAAATTCTTCTCCTTAAACATCTCTCTGAATTCCCCACATAAAAACCTTCACATTTTTCATAGGTCACAAGGTAAACTACTCCTTCACAACTGGAGTATACCTTAGAGGCAATACATCTATTATGACTAGAGACATATACCTCAGGCCTGTTAAGAATGTAGGGGCATTGTGGGCAAGATCCGCATTTAAAAGTTCCAACTTTTTTGTTATTTCTTTTAGTGTAGTTATTGTTTTCCAATATACTTTTTATACATTTCCCTTTTCTGAAAACAAACCTTAATGGTATGGAAAACTGGAGATTCAAATCAGATAAACTACTGAATCTGTCCCATTCTTCTTTCAATGATTCTATAATAACATTTGTGTCACCACTGTAATCAAGAACAAATACATTTTCCTAACTATTGTTTTTACTGCTCTTCACCTCACTTTGTGCATTAATGTCTTCTGTTCCTAAAATAGGAACAAATCTGTCCCTTCTGTGCAAAATCACTTCCTTAGTTACTTCTTCAATCATATAAATGGGGTAACCCCTTTCTAAAAACATATTTTTTAGTAGGTGAGTTTATTTTAAAAACTCATCATCTTCTGAGGTCATCCTACTGCCCCTGACAAGTTGGCCTTTAACAATGCTCTTCTTCTGAGCAAAGGGATGTGCACTTTGAAAGTGTAAAACTGAATTACAATATGTATCTTTCCTAAAAACATCTGATTTAAACTTTTTTTTATCCTTTATAATCTTTACATCAAGATATTCAATGGATTTGTGTCCATAATTGTAAGTAAATTTAAAAAAAATAGTAGTTGAAGATATGTAATTCACAAATTCATTGAGCTTATCCTCCACCCTGTCCAAAAGATACATATGTCATCCAAAACCCGAATATATAGGACTCAGTAATCTTTATATATAGAGTGGAAAATGTATTTTTGTTCCCACCATGAGAGAACCAAGTTAACGTAAGTTGGTGCGCACATTGCTCTCATTGCTACACCTTTTTCCTGATGGAAGAACTCACCTTCAAAATAAAGAAAATTGTATTTGAGTACCATTTCCATTAATGTAATTATCAAGTATATATATTTATCATTTCATTTTCAACACTTCGTAAGTCATTTTCCAAAAATTCCAAGCCTTCACAATGAGGAATGGAAGTGAACAAGTCAACTACATCTATGGTTACAAACATCAAGTTTGTCAGAAAAATAACTCATTATTTACTTTCCTAAGGAAATCCCATGAATCTTTAAGTATATTTTGGGAATTTAGGGAGACATTTTTTAATTTTACCTCCAAATATTTGGCTACTGGTGCAGTGGCTGATTGACTAGCTGCCACAATCTGTCTCATTGGGGGGGGGGGGTCTGCTATGTTTTTTATGGGTCTTAGGAATGCCAAAAATACTAGGAACTCTTGGCTCTTTATTATACAAAAAAATGTTTCCACATGTATTACTCCTTCCAATAACAAATCGTTTAAACCAATAAATATTTTCTTATAAGCAATGTTTATCTCATTGATTGATACTTTGGAATAATTAATTTCATCCTGAAGGAGTTTCATCATTTTGCTTTCATAAATTATAGAATCCATAATGACTGTACCTCCCCCCTTGTCTGGTTTCATTACCCTAATGAACTTATTTTCTCTAAGTGTATTCAAAATAAGACTTTCTTCTTTTGGTAAATTTGACCAAGTTTTATTGTTAGAAATCCTTTTCCTGAGTTTATTCTGAACTAGACTTTCAAAATTTTTAACTGGGGGTGTAGTGGAGGATTCTAAGTACTCTTTTTCCTTAAATTCCCTTCTACAGTTTTGTTTTGCTTAAATATCAATTCCATGTTTTTCTTTCTAGTAAACATTTTAAGGTCTATAAGCAATTTACTAATGTCACACTTCCTTCTGGGTACAACTTTAAAACCTTTTTCAAACAAATTGAAATATTCTCCTCTACTATCCAAATTACTATAGTTGAAAATAGTGTACCCGTTATGCCTTAGCATATAACCTGTGGAATCTATATCTCCAATTTCTTTGTTTCCTACATCTAGAACCTCATCTGGACCCTCATCTAATAAATTAGCCAACATCAGTACCTCTGATGTCCCCCTCTGTTGTTCCATCCCCTCCGATTCCAGTGAGGGTATGTTGTCTTGTTCCTCAATCTTTCGGATCTTCGAAGGGGGGGATAACCTAAAGGGTCATTGACATCACATGGGCCATCTTCTCTATCATTATGTGCCTCATCTCCTTAATTCCCATAATAGTAGTATTCAGTGTTCACTCCCTCTTCATTGTTTCTCAACCTTGTCAGTCTAGGTAACCAACTTCAGTATTAGAAAATTCAATGTAGCTCCTTGGTTTAGGGTAATTTGTACTTTGTTCATATTCAGATAAATCTCTCTCCAGTTTTCTCTTTTTTCTATTAATAATAATGTTAATTTTGTCATCAATTTGGTTTCTCAAATCAAAATACTTCCTTTTTTCCGCCTCCACAGTAAACAATGTCATTCAGTAAGCAATTATTTATTCTGTTAATTATTTCATTCATAATTGCCATTGTCTTATCATTTTGTTTTATAATGGCACGTAAAATATTAAAACCACAATTATCAAATATATCAAGCAGTTCTTTATGAAAGTCCGAACCTTCCTCTACATTGTTCGAGTACCTGTAAACTCTAAGCTCTTTTGGTACAATTTTTTTATTTAAACAATCTTTTAAGATATGCATTGTCCACATTTAATACTTTAAATTTATATAACAAATCATTCAATTTGAGTAAATTATTGGCATAATTGTCTGCATAAACATCCGCTTTTAACCACACAGATTTATCAAATGTTATGCTCTTATTAAGCCAAGTCTCTAGATTCACAGTGGCTTGTGCTGTATTAATTAACAAACCATTATTAGAATCACAGTCACCTCTATTTCCAAATGAACCTTCTCTACTCCGTCCATCACCAGCACCACTCGTTGAGGCTGTTTCTCCTGTATTTAATAGTTCTGGTGTTTGTTTTGGATCAAACGTTCCCAAATCCAAATCCTGTGATGTAAATCCACCATTACCACGCTGGTTACTGCAACTGTCATTACATCTCTTTGAAGATCCCGCCTCCTGATTTCCTGGTATTGTAAAGTCACAATACCATTACCAGTTTACAATACCATTAAAATAATTTATGTATGGCTTCTCTAAATTCCTTTCATATATAGGTTTTCATTTTGTCAAGTTCTATAGCTGCTGGCTTCCTTGTGTCTTGTTATCTGCCAGACAATTCGAGTATCCCATTCATTGTTCTGAATTGTTGCCAAAAAATTCCAAATCACCACCAATGGAAACAACAAAAACAATACTTTTTATAGTGGGCAATCCCTTCTGAATGCACTATACAATGAAGTAAGGTAATACACTACACATTTAGAAAAAAAACTACTTATGACCACAAGACTTCCCTTCAAAAACTCAATAGTCAAAATACTAACTTCTGAACTATTGCCAAAAAATGCCAAATTTTGGAATCTCAATCATCACCAATGGAAACAACAAAAACAATACTTTTTGTAATGGACCATCCCTTCTGCATGCCCCATGCAAAAGAACTTCAAAACCACACCTCCATATTCCAACTCCAAGCACTGCATGGAATTCCTCTTTTTTTAATACAAGTTCTCCTCTCTGCTAGGATCACTGGTAGGCAGTAGGGTTACTGTAATAAACTTAGACATCTTTTGACCACAGCTCCTTACATCTTCCTTAACTACTGCTGTTTTATACATGGTACACTAAAATTCCATGTCCATGGCTTCCCACAGTATGTGGGAGAAGCACATGTAGAGACAACAGTTGACCTCATTAAGCACTGAAGCATATTCTATGTGCTCACAGGATACCTTCACTACATTTCAGTTTCCTGTGTTAGTTCAACTGAAGACTCCATCATGTGATCCAGCTGAACATCAAGTGGTGATCAGCTGACAGCACCTCTCTTGAACTCAAATTATAGCTAAAGAACAGTAGCTACAAGAGTGTGTAAAGCAAAAACCTTCATTACTTTTGTGTCACTGTAAGTTGTTGCCCTTCTAATTCCAAACTCTTGAATTTTTCCTTGTGTGTGTGTGTGTGTGTGTGTGTGTGTGTGTGTGTGTGTGTGTGTGTGTGTGTATATCTATATCTATATATCTATATCTATATCTATCTATATATATATATCTATATCTATATATATATATATATATATATATATATGTGTGTGTGTGTGTGTGTGTGTGTGTGTGTGTGCATGCATGCGTGTGTGCGCGCGCGTGTGTGTGTGTGTGTGTGTGTGTGTTTGTGCTGATAACACAATACAATTACAAAATCACTTATGGCTCATGTGCCCAATCAAATACAACCCATGGATGTCCCTGTGTTCAAACAATGTACTCTTTGTGGACAGTGTATGAATAGCATAGAAGTTTAATAAAACTTCTTAAATCCAATTTAGATAAAAAAATCAGTGCCTCCTGTTTTCTGCTTCATTCCCCATGTGTGCATTGAAGTCTTCCAGTAACGTTATAAAATCTTTAATTCACAGTTGTATCAAGCATTCTCTAAGAAAGCAAAAATATCTCTTAGATTCATATACACAACCATCTACTACTCAAACCAAACATTACTATTGAATGCCTTTATTCCATAGACTTTTCTCAGACATTGAATTTTTAAAACAATATGGAAGCACAAAAGCAGTACACTTGCAGAAACTAATACTTGCCATAGAATTTTAGAGTACCGTGTATAAGACAGCAGTAGCTGAGGAAGATGTATTGAGAAACTAGTACTTACTCTAATGAGTTAGCATCAACTGTTTCTTATTTGACTTGCTAGCAGTAAATGAGCTATTGACAGCAGAAGTTGAAAATAGATTTATTTTAAGGGTGCAGGTTTTTAAGAGCTTGATCTGGAGAAAGAAGTCAGAAGATCCCACAACTTTCTTTCTGATCTGAATATCGCGTGAGCATTTATGTTTGTAATGACAGAGCTGTAGAAGGACAGATAAAGGGAAAGTCCCTCTTACAGCGCAAAGCCTTTTTTTTTGCTTACTTTTGAAGTGTTCACTCCTATTGTTGATCACTGAATATCTAATGACAGTGCCTCCATTATGACATGTATGACTGCCACACACAGCCGACAAAAAAAGGCTCAAAGACAAGGGACAATATCTTGGCCTCACCTATGCTAGAGGAGCAATCCTATCTCTGTCATATAAATGCCTCTATTAGTTACAGGAAAAAGAAACTTGACTGCTTAACCCTAGAAGCTTACGAACAAAGAGAAATCAAGAAGTGCATGCGATGTCCTGATACAGTGATACGTTTTCTATTCGCTGTCATAATCCAGATAATTAATCATTCCACTGTACAATTGAGGCAGCATGTCAAAACTGTAACAAGAAACTCAATTGCAATGTAATTATACTGATGAGGTGATAGAAGGCCTGGATTAATCCTGTCTGAAATACAAGGCTTGCATAAAGTTACAAATAGGTCTTTTTTGTCTGGTGTTAGCATTTACATGCAGATTTTCACAACAGGGTCCTGATAACAGGTGTCTACCCCCACGAGCATGCCAGTAATTTTATTTGAGCAAAAGACAGTGTTAGATTTTATCTCTACTGCAGGAACAGCCACTGTAAAGTAATTAGCTGGGGAAGCCCTCATAATAATGCTTGCTTTTAAGGTTTTTCCCTGACTGAGCAAATGCGAGAAGATTAATATTCTACAAGTGAAAGCACAATGAGTGAAGGAATGAACATGTTAGTGAAAAACTGTACTGTCTGCAGAGTACAACTGGCATGAGTAACCTGTACTGAGCAACACACAGTCAGAACACTAGGTAGTGATGCACAGCCATGGAAATACAATGAACAAGGTAAAGCAGAAAGAAAACAGCTAAGCAGTAAAATATGCAGTCGTCAGCGAAAAGGAACTGCCTTGAGAACTACAGCTACAAAAGTGTGCAAAACAATAAGCGTAATTACTACTTTATTGTGAGATGTTGCCCTTCAAATTTTAAACTCTTGTAGTTTTCCATGTGTGTGTGTGTGTGTGTGTGTGTGTGTGTGTGTGTGTGTGTGTGTGTGTGTGTGTGTGTGTGTGTGTGTGTGTGTGCGTGTGTGTGAATGGGGGGTTAACTGACTGTGACAATAGGAGGTACTGCCAGCCATGCCAGGAGAAGTTGGACAGATGATGTGTAACATGTGCCAGCACAGCTAGTTGGAATGTTGTAAATAATTATATGTCATTTGTATATCAAACTGATTTGTACAGATGCTTGTGCTGAAAATGTATTTGTGAGGTTTGCTTGTGTTAAAATGTATTAACAGTGTACCCTACTGGAAGGAAAAGAGATGTACATGCATTATTGTAACTGTTTAAATGTATACATTGTAACAGCATGTACTGAAAGTGGAGAGGTTAATCTTAATCTATCTGACTTTGCAAATATTCTTGAAATTAAATTACTTTATTGGTTAAGCCATAAAGATGTTATCCCACAGTTTTGAATGGAGCCAGAGACCCAGTGTCTGTGTTAGAGAATAGGTGGTAGCTCCTGTAGGAAGAGTGAAATGGTTTTATGGTTTTATGATTTCCAGGAGAGCTGATCAATCTGTGTGTATGATAACAAATAGGTGTTAAAATCCTGTCAGCTTCTAGTGTTGGTGATAGCATGGGAACCAGAAGTCAGATGACCAAATGTGATATCATTATGTAATCAACTCTGAAATAATATTTAGATATTATCAGTCAGACTTGGCAGTCTATTCTTGGAAACCTGACTAGAAAGACCCTCGCCCACATAATCTTGCCTTGTGGTAGTAAGTAACATAACTAGGGAACAGTAATTCTTTTAAATTAGTCAGGAATATACAGCTGGCCCTTTTTAGAAAATATTTAAGTTTTGAGAGTATTTGCATATATTTATTTGGTGATAACTCTGGCCACTCCTGAAAGCCTTGCTGTTTGGTCAATAATACCATTTGTATTAATATTAACTCCACTCTATATAATTGGGTACCCTTTTAAGAGCCTTATACTAACTGACTGGTGACAGTGAATCTACCTTATAGATTGAGCAAATTTGGTAGAGCAGGTAATCTATGCCAGCCTTTCCCTGGTGTGTGTGTGTGTGTGTGTGTGTGTGTGTGTGTGTGTGTGTGTGTGTGTGTGTGTGTGAAAATTAAATCGCAAAGAGTGTGTGTGTCAGTTATTTGGATCAATAACACAAAGCACTGGTTTCACAGCAAGGGTGCTGGAGAACTTGGCATGGACACTTGGCTGAGGACCTAACCCTACAGCTGTACCAGTGGGGAGTCTTACTGAGGATCTGGAGGGAGACAGATATAGAGAAATTCAGACCCAGGGCTGTGGGTGTTCCTTGTGTGCTCTTAAGGGAAATTGTGCTTGATGCAGAAAGTTCTGCATCTGGAAATACTGAGTGTATCCATTTGCATTCCAAGTCAACTTCCCTCTCCAGTGGCAGTGGTGAAGATTCTGGCTCTTTGATTACTGGCCCAGAGTGGGGATGCCACACTGGCTATGATATTTTTTGTGCTAACTGTTCAGTGCTGTATTGATTCAGTGAATTTCAGATTGCAAGCATTGCTTTTGTACACACTTTTATTATTATTCTGCAGATATTACCTTAATGTGGCTACAAAATGTATTACCTTCAAATCTTTCCTGAAGTGGGGTTGGATACAGAATTTTACCTTGTGACCGGTTTCTGTTCCCCAAAACCAGCTCTGATTTTCACCTTAGATTTTCCTTAGAAAAGCCAAAAAAAAAAAAAAAGAAAACAGAATTCTGGCAATGCATTCTGCGGTTATCCCCTGAAGCTAATTAATATCACTGGCAGTCATCTTTCATTTCAGGACACAGTATCTCATGCTGTCTTCCCTTACTGCTGTTGCCCACCAGCAGTTCTTAACCTGACATCCACTAACAACCTTCTGACTACAGATTTTTGATATTAAGACTATTAATAAGGTATTTTATAAAGTTCACTCAGACTCTACATTCCTGATATTCTTAGGTATATGGGAGAATATTTTCTAGAGGTGGGAAATGAACTCATTCTACACATGAGCTTGTCACAATGTATTTGTGTTTCTGAAGATTGTCAAGCCATGTATTCCAGCAAGTGGTGATCAGAAGAAAGCTCAGCACCTCACTTGGTTGAGTGTCTAGAGCATACAGCCTCAGGTTTTATGATCACTGACATATCTGTAAGTTAATGATTGATTTTCTTCTCAAGATGCTCTGATGCCAAGTACATTTATGAGCATCCTTGTGTTCAAATATTCAGAAGTTAAGTATTGTGTTTTAATCCTACCAGAACACAGTTTTGATTAACTGGCATACAGGATTATTTACATCAAGCTTTGTACTTCTGTAATCATCTTCTTAAATTATTAACATAGTCCTCTCTATATATTTCTTTCCTTCTGCAAAGGCTATCTCAGAAAAAAAAATCAGTTTTACTTTTTTGATTACTTACAGATACTTGTTGTCTTGAGTCTTCCCTCACTTGAGTTTTCAGTCATATCCTGAAAGAAATGGGATTAGATCTCTAGCCAGGTATTATTCCCTTCATTTTTACGACAACAGTAAAAACATTCTTTTTGATAATTTTTCTCCTCTTCAATACGTGATTGATGTTTAAAATTCTTTATTTTTGAGTCTGTCCATTTAAGCTTGATAGAATGTTTAGAGCTCTGCTCAGGTAGTTCATTTTCCATACTTCTATTTTCTTTTCCATGAAATATACCTTCTCAGTGAGTGATTCCTTATCTTCAGTTCTGCTAGTCACTTATTCACATTATTTAAAAACCTTTTCACCCTTTCAAGTGGAAACTTCACTCCTTGTCCTGTCCATGTACCTGCAAGTTGCTCTACCATATGTCTGTGGGCTGACATCTCCTTAAATGGTAAAGATTCTTTTTCCCTCTGTATTCTCAGCCATATTTTAGTATAGTTGGGGGATTTCTAACATTATCCATTGGTCTTTATTGGACTCATATTTACTTATGAATATTTCTGCTTGTTGCTACCCCCATGTTCTAAGTTAGGTAAATAAATATCAATAGGCTTATTCACTTGCTAGTTACCCTCTCTACACTGACAAAGTAGTCCATCAAAAAACATTCTTCCTATTGACTTTAAACATTTTTAAAGAAAAGAAAGCATCTCTCTATTATCATATCATATGTTAAATACGGACCTACAGCAACAAAATCAAGTATCTTTTTAAATACAGTTATAGTTCTAATTAAGTAATGGGATACTGCCTTCAATCATTTTAAATACAGACTACTTTAGCTGCTTTTATAATAAGGGCTTTGTTTTTACATACAAGCTATGCCTTTATAAGCATGCCTATACTGCTTGAGTCTAGGAGTCCCTATCTAGGGCAGGCATTAAGACATTGCTGTTACTTAACTTTGCTGTAACTTAACAGCAAATGTCTGACTATAGTATTTTCAAAGATATTTTATCACATTTCATATACACATCGTCATCATTAGTATTATGCTTTTCACATATCAGTTTTCACAGATATAGCAGTAATAACATAACTAGTAAATGATTAGCAATATGGCCCATTTTTCTGCATTTAAAACGAAGTATGTTTATAGTTGATTATGTTTGTTACCAGAATATATGTGCTTTACTATAGGTGCAGACTGCTCAGATGTCGACACAAATTCATTGCATAACAATCTTTCTACCAGTATAAAGATATTTTCAGCATCATTAGGATCACTTTGAAACATCAGTTTTCATAGAGAAGCAGGTAGTAGGCTCTTTTAAATTTATCAGTGGGTAACATTTCTGTCATTTGTTTGTTGACCATCAGGATTTAACCCACAGTCTTAAGTATATGCTTTAAATTACATACCTGAGATCTAACCATTTTTAGGAGAAAGTGTTAAATTTATGAAACTTTGGAGATTCTGTCTCAGAGGTAGTTACAGCTTTGACTAACAATGACCTTTTTTTTCATAGTTCTGATATTCAGGCCATTCCATGTCCTTGAAGGTTTTTAAAGGCTCCCCAGTCAACCTCATCTTACTAGAATGTCTGCTTATTGTTGGAGGCTAGTAGATGGTTCTGACTAGGGAGGTCAAAACCATTGCTTTTAATATCTATGCATCTTTAAAACATCATTCATCAGTTTTAAGGTACAGCATAGCTCTCAACTTCTTAAAGCAAGAATTAGGGAAAAAAATCAAAAATAATGAGAAGACAAACCCCCCCAAATCAGGCACAAATTCTAAGTTCATACGTTGTTACTAGGCTAATGACCCCTAGGGTTCTTACAAGATTAGCCATGCACCCCAACCCCATTTAGACCTGGAGTATCACGGGCATCTATATATGGGGCATGTTAGCTGGGAGGTAACTAAAGAATTTGTTTGTGGGGTGTTAGTATAATACTTTTCTTACTGATGGCCTCTGTCAGTAAGTGATATGGGGGCCAGTAAATTTATGATTTGCCATCCAATTTCAAGGTTATGTTTGAATAGTATCAGCAATGAACTCTATTTTACATGGACGCGGACCCTATTACATAGCACAGGGATCCTTTTGGATACATATCTGTCTTTCCAGCATGTTCTGTCTATGTAACAAGCAAAGTTCAAATCCCTGCATCTAGTGTTTCAGGTGCTGTGTATTTTGCACATGTGCAAGAGATCTATCAGGGCTAGGGCTGGGTCTGAGGCCAGAGGTCTATAAGCCAGGCAAAATTTCTCTCTCAACAGCCTGTAGGAGACTGAATACAGAAACAGAACCTTTAGGTGATCATTGTAGGACAGTGTAATACCTTTGTGGGCATTCCAGCTATTGCAAGTGTCTGGGTAGGCACATGCCAAAGGGGGCATTGTACTCAATGATACATCTGATAAAAACTGAGTAGAATGGTACTATAACTTCCTTTGACATTGATACCATACCCCTACCTATAAGTTGGGTGATATAGAATGATTTTCTTACTGTCTTAGCTACATGTTGGTCAAAGACCAGATTTCTGTCTACATATGTTTCCACATCCCTTACCACTGTGTCAATTCCTAGGGGTGTTTTATCAATGGAGTAATTAACTTGGGCTGACAGTTTCCCAGAGGGTGTTATAATGTATTTTTGGCATTGAGTTTTAGGCCATGGTTTTGGCACTAGTTATTTGTCTGTGTTAAACCCTCTTGCAAGATGTTGGTGTCTTGAGGAGACTCTACAATAACTCCCAATTTACAGTTATTTGTGAACTTGGTGAGCCAGAAGCCTTGAACATTAGCCTTGATTTATGAGAAGTAGATAACAAATAGGAGCAAGCCAAGCATGGAGCCCTGAGGTACTCTCTTGGTGCCAGGTGTCTTGGTAGAGAAGGTCTCACTAATCCAGACTTCCTGGGTCCTGTCTGTGTACCAGCCAGCAATCTAGTGAGTTTTGTAGGGATTTATGCCTGATTCAGACAGCTTATCAACAATGCCTGTGTGGGTTATTGTATTGAATGCCTTGACCAGGTAAGATACAAAGTATGCACTGTTCTATTCTTATCCATTGCTTTGGTGACCTGCTCAAAAAAGTCTACCAGTTTAAGTAGGCATGACATTCTCTTAACAAAGTCAAGTTGGGATGAGTCCAGTGTCTGTAGGTTGCCAATGTCCTTGGTTTTTATTTCCATGATAATTTGTTCCACTGCTTAGCATATCACGCTCATTAGACTGATGGCTCTGTCGATCCTTGGGTAAGTTGATGGTTGCCACTTGTGGAGGGAATGAGGGTTGCAGTCCTTGATTTACTTGGAATATAGCCTGTTTTGATGCTGTAGCAGAAGGGTGTCTCAAGTAGTCCTGATAGGTTGTGTTTTAGACTGTTTAGAAGGCAACCAGGTATGATGTTGGGATGCAGACAGATGGTATTCTTGGCTTTAGTGAATTCTGCCAGCACCTGGTCCCTGCTAATAGTTTGGGGAAGTATGTTGGAGGAGATTTCACCTAAAGGAGCTTTTGAAAGTGGGCGGTGAAGTTTGAGCTGAATTTATCAGCTATGTCACCCTGATTGGTGAAGGTGGTACCATTCACCACCCATTCAGCACACTGCTGTGTGCAACCTTTAAGGTTTCAGCAACTTTCTTCCATGCTGGTAAGTACCAGATCCAGTATGTCTGAGCTTCTGGTTGGAACATGCACTATCTGTTCCAGACAGTGTTTTAGTTAATAATGTCCAGAAAGCATTGTGCCTGGGTTTGAGGCAGTGCACATTTCACACTCTATGGAGGGGTAGTTAAAGTCACCCATGAACAGGGTATTTGGTTGGGTGGTGAGCATCTCTATTAGGTTTAGATAAGAGCTGTGAGATTCTAGGGGCATAGATGGTGACCTGTAGATAGCCATGATATGGTGTTGGACTTTATCTGTGGTGACTTGGACATGGATGACCTCTATGGTGTCATCTTGTTTAACTATCCTGGAGGGATGTTTGCTGCTAATATAGATCAAGACACCTCCACCTTTGGCCACAGTCTTTGTGGTTATTGATCTAAATGTGTGGAAGGCACTGTAGCCTTGCACTGCTAGAGTCCTTCCTATGGCTTTAAACCAAGTCTCAGTCATGGCACAGATGTCTACGTCTTCCAGGTTGAGGAAGGCTTGAAGGTGTGAAGTTTTTTGTTTCAGCTCCTAGCTTTCAGCAGTAGCATCTCAAGGTTGCTTGGAGAATTTTTCACTATGCTGGTAGTTTTGTCTTTTTGGCATTGCCTAAAAAGGCTCTAAGTAGGGGGGGGGGTGTGGATAAAGTTTTAACCAATATCCAAATGTCTAGGTAGGACAGGTGAAGCCCATCTTTGGCAAAACAGCATGGTCTGCTGACCGTGTTCTACCATGATGACAGATATTAGATCCTCCTGGAGCAAGACCAGAAACTAAGCCAGTTATTAAAATCAATCATTTTATGCCCATACTGTGATAGCATCCTTGGTGAAAGTAGAATGCTTTTCAATGCAAAGCTCGTACATGTCTGTGACACATATTCTGAGAGATCTGTTATGTCTCTTTCCATGTAGTCCAGTGAGGTACGTGTCAGGTCATTTACACTCACATGGATTATGACAAAATCATCTTGGTAGCTTGGGTGCAGTGACTTGAGTGTGTGCATGATATTGTGGACCCTGGCTCCAGATAAGCAACTAACCATTATCTTCTTGTGAAACCTGGTGAGTGGGGCATCTGTGTGTGTCAAACAATGGAGGCCCTAATGACAATAATATTAGGTAAAGTAGATGCTTGCCCTATGGGTTTTACTCTTGGGTGGCCATTGTGGTGTGTAGACTTATATGAAATGTTTGGTGTTTCTTTTGATGTGTGTATTAGTGATTGCTGAACAGCAGTGTTGCTGTTAGGTGGATTTGGAGGTCTCTGAGATTTTGGAAAGTTTCTTTAAGCATCTTAACATTAGCCAATCTGTGTGCATGGTGAGCAGTATGTGTGATGGATGCAGTTTGGGTATTCTTAACAACTTCATTTGTATGTGAGATTTTTGCTTCCAAGGATGTTGTGTATATGCATCTTTCACATGCTGTTATTTTCTTTAATGATTAACCGATTGTCTGAGAACAAGAGACAATTGCAAGCTGGCCACAGGGACTTTAGGAAATGGCATATCCGTGTTGTCAGGTCCTGCATTAGGGTGGGCTATTTATAGGATTGGCTTTTAACAGAGGTCTCTTAGGGTGTTCTATAGTACTTTGATATGGTGGTGCTACACAGACTAGTTTCTGGGGTAATGGGCAAGATGTTATACAGTGCTAGGATATAGTAATCTATTCAATGCCCAAAATAGCTACTCTAAGCTTAATTACACACAATGCCAAGTTATTTAACAGGTTTTGGACCTGATCCTAACTTTAGAGGAACATTTTACTGTCTAGACATTTGCTACTATACAAGCCGCTGCTAACCACCTCTGCAAACGACTACTAAACAACTAAGTTTCTGGTTCGTTGGTGCTTCTGCAAGGTGATCTGGAGACAGTAGAACTAGAAAATTCCAACAAACAGAGAAATCATGATTTTTGTCATAAAATTAAATAAATGCTTAAAAAATGCTCAAAAACAGTAGCTATCACTTCATAAAGAAAATACAAGTGCAATAAAACAAGAAAATATTCTTATCTTAGCCCAAATGACTCAGGATGTGAGGTGGGTCTGGCAAAATGGTTAAGGGCTTTACCTAGGTTCATAGGTTCATAGGTAGGTACTAGGCTATCGGCCCTGGGGCCTACATAAGCCTACCCAAAAAAGTTTCCTGGCTTTCACCACCCAAGAAAGTTATTTTCCTGTGCCTCTGTCTAGCAGAGCCACAGAAGTGATCCTCTGGGTGAATTTCCTATTTCCCATCCAATTGTCAAGATTTTTCTTAAAGAGGGCTAATGAGGAGCTTTGCTTGACATGAATGGGTAGTCTGTTCCAGAGCATGGGAAGTCTCTGGGACAGGAATCTATCCCTCCAGCATGTTTTGTTTATTGTGGTGGCAAGGTTTAAGTCCCTAGAGCATGTGGCTCAGAGGGATTGGGGTTTCTTTAAGTGTAGCATGTCCAACAGATCTGGGTTTGACATGGCTTTGTATGTTAGGCAGAGGTCACCTCTGAGTAGGTGATAAGTGATGGAGTAGAGCTGGAGCTTTTTGAGACGGTCTGCGTATGGCATCTGTTTGAGGCCAGTAATCCTCTTAGTGAGGTATTTCTGTGGCCTTTCTAGTTGCTGTAGATGTCTTGCGAGGTACCTGACAAATGGGGTGGTATACTCTATAATGGGTCTGATGAGCGATGAGTATTTTTTTCTGGAGGTGAACCCCTTTGTGATGAGGTGTGCCATGTAGAAGGATTTCCTGACTACTGTGGCAATGTGATTATCAAAGGAGAGACTACTGTCCACCTGTGTCCCAAGGTCTCTTATAGCCAGGGAATTGTTATGGCTAAGCTTGTATAGGCCGATAGCCTAGTACCAACCTATGAACCTATGAACTTTCATTGTTTAGTAGGCTAACCTATGAACCTGTAAACTTTCAGTGTTTAGTAGGCTACCGCCTATGTGGTAGTTAATGGGTACAGTGTTTTTCCCAAAGGGGTTAAAAATGCAGTTCTTGGCATTGAGCTTGAGGCTATGATTTTGACACCAAGCATCAGTCTCAGTGATGCCCCTTTGCAGAATGTCCACATCGTTAGGCAATTCTGTTATGGCACTTAGCTTGCAGTCATCTGCGAACTTCATTAGCCAAACAACTGCTGTATTAGCCTGGACTTCTGAGATGTAGATGCCAAACAGGAGAGGACCCAGGACTGAGCCCTATCATACTTCACTTGTCACTGGTCTGAAGTTGGATTTGGAGTTGGCTACTTTCACTGTGTGGGTTCTGTCAGTGAGCCAGTTGGCCACCCATCTTGTGACATAAGGATTTATACCCAGTCTAGTGAGTTTATCTATAATTACAGAGTGGGGGTTGAAAGCCTCGGTGAGGTCAAGATAGACTTACCCTCGTCCACGGCTCTGATGACTGCTTCAAAGTAGTCAGTCAGGTTTAGGAGACATGACCTACCTTTTACAAACCCAAACTGAGTAGGGTCCAGAGTTTGGAGGTTACTTATGTCCTTATTTATAAGCTCCAAGATGATATGTTCCATGGCCTTGCTGACCAGGATCATCAGGCTATTGGGGCAGTAGTTCCCGGGGTCCGTAATGGCACCCCCTTTATAGAGTGGGATAACCATCGCTGTTTATCATTCAGTAGGCACAAAGCCTGAAGTGAGGCTATGATTGAACATGGTACTTAGGTGGGGTGCCAGTTCATTCTGTAGTTCATGCAGAACGCAGCCTGGGATGTTGTCAGGTCCCATGGATGCTGTGCTCTTGGCTTTGGAGAGTGCGGTCTTTACTTGTGCAGCCATGATTACAGGGGCTTTGCATTCTTCTGGTATAGTGATGGGCACTTTGGGGGGTGAGTGGGGGGGGTAAAGTTTGCACTGAACATTTCTGCCAGGATGTTGGAAATATCAGTTGGTTCTGTATATCGAGTGCCATTGTGCTGTAGCTCAGAGCAGATCTGAGTGTCATCACTGAGATTCTTGACATAGCTGTAGAATGCTTTGTGGTTGTCTTTAGAATCAGTGGCAGTTTTATTTTCGTAACTAGCTTTGGAGGATTTTATGAGGTATCTCAGCTTCTTACTGAGGCTGACCAGGGAGTTCCTGCAACCAGGGGATTTTACTCTTTTTTGCAACAGCTTCTTCCTTCTGTTGTAGAGTTTATTTATGGCAGGGGACCACCAGATTGGCTTCTTTTTTTTGGAAGATAGCGTCTTGGTTCTGTTGGGGATGGCACAATCCATGGACTTGTGTATGTGCTTATACAGTGCATTTGTATAGGATTCAGCAGTCGTACCTCTCTTTTTTGTCTGTATGGGTATTGTGAAGCTTGCCACTTCTGTCTTAAGTAGCATGAAGTTGGCTTTGGAGAAGTTTTGATGGTGGTTTCCTTAATGGGGGATGGGGGCCGGATATTGATGTCTGGAGTGATTAGCTTGTGGTCGGATCTGACCAGCAATAAGTTGACCTCTGACATGGAACATCAGTTGCCCATATTGGTAATGACCAGGTCCAGGATATTGCTGCCCCTTGTGGGAGTATGGAATTGCAGATCCAGGGCATTGGAATTTATGAATTCCAGAAAGTGTTGAACAAATGAGTTAGTAAATGAGTAGTTTTCCCTGTTGATGGTGGGGTAATTGAAATTGCCCATTATTAGAGTATAGAGCTGTACCTTAATATTACCCAGTATATCAAGAAATGTGGAGTAGGCATCCTGGGGCATGGCGGGGGATCTGTAACAAGCTACATCCTGGATTGCAGTCTTGTCCAGTGTTAGCTGCACTTGGATAACCTTGGATGCATTATGTTGAGCAGCTATCCTGGAGGTGTGGATATCCTTAATGAATATGGACACACCTCCTCCTTTAGTGTTTTGGTCCAGGTTAGGTGGCCGAAAGGTGTGGTATGAGTTATAGCCTTGTAATACAGGGGTGCTCTCTGGAGCCTTGAACCAGGTCTCCGTCACTACGCAGATGTTGATGTTCTCTATTTTAAGGCGTGCCTCAAGTGAGTGCATTTTGAGGTTTAGACTTCTAGCATTGAGTAGCATTACCCTCAGATTTTGCTTGCTTGTACCTGCTACAGTGGTGAATTTTTCATTTGAACCTTGCCTAAAAAAAGGCACTATAGGGGTGGCAAGAGCCTTACCCAGTATCTGGAATCCCAGTGGCAACAGGTGCAGGCCATCTCTGGCAAAGCATTGTGGTCTGTCGATCATTTCATCCCAGGCAGACAGATACTGGATCCCCCTAGAATGACACCAGAAGCTGAGCCAATTGTTGAAGTCAATCATTTTGTCCTTGTATTGTGGTATCATTCTGGGTGATGGCAGGATGCTGCTCAGGGCTAGGGTCATGCCTGCCTGGGATACATGATCCGAGAGCTCCTCCATTCCTCTTTTCATGTAGTCCAGGGACGTACATCTCAGGTCATTCACACAAACATGGACAATGACAGAGTCATATTTGTCCTTGTTGAAAGTGACCTGAGTGCTTGTGGTATGTGGTGGATCCTGGTACCCGACAGGCAGCTGACAGTAACTTTCTCCTTGTTTAGCCTGGTGAGTGGGACATCAGTGTGCGTGACTATAGAGTCACCTATGACTAGTGTGTTGGGTACATTGTTTTCCCTTATGGACTGCGGTTGAGTGGCACACTGCTTTTGTGGGCTATGTGTCATTTGGGCAGTGTTGGGGGATGGTGGTTGCTTGCATTTTAGCTTTGGAGGTCTCTGTTGTTTGGGCAGATTTTTATTGAGAGCCTCCGCAAATGTAGGTGTGTGTTTTGTGTTACTATGTGTGGGTTTAGGTGGTGTAGGCTTTGATGGACTATGTGTTGAGTGTGGTGTGGTGCAGGTGTTTGCCTTCTCCTCTTGACTATCTAGTACAGTCTTGGCTGGAGAGAGCTAGGCTTCCAGTTTGACTATATGAGTGCATCTCTCACAGGTTGTAGTATTGGATGGTAGGAGGAGAGGGTTGTCAGTGTACATGAGGTAATTGCTACATTGTCCGAAGAGCTCCAGATTCATCAGGTGGACAGGAGGAAATACCAGGACCTGACCCTTAGACATGTCTGGATAGGTGCTTATTAATTTAAGTAGTAAAAACTGTTTTCCTTCTAACAAGTGAGGAAAGTTGAGTGCTGCAGTAATTTGTAGATTATTTAGTGCTTGTAATGAGTTTTGTACAAGTGCTGAGCACAAGGAAACAGTTTTGAGTGCTAAAACTAGAAAACTGTAGATTATTTAGTGCTTGCAATGTGTTTTGAACAAGTGCTGAACACAAGGAAACAGTTTTGAGTGCTAAAACCTATAGACAGTACAGAGTTTGGTTCTGATCTTAGATTATTGTCTAGCCTTAAAATGGCCTTTTAGGGCAGTTAGTTTAGTACCGAACTATGATTCTATGAAACACTTAAAAGGTATAGCTGAGCTCTGTTGATATGAGGCTTGCAAACTCTCCCAATTTATAGCAGAAATAAAAAGCCTGAATATTGTCTCCTATACCCACTAGCCAATAAACAAGCACACTTTGAGTTCCAAGGAGTGCTTTTCGACTCAGACTAGGTCAATACCTACTGCCACGATCGTTGAATTTCTTAATATAAATGCACAGCAAAAGTAGCTCTCAAGTACAGATTAAGCAGCAAACACTTACCAAACAACAAAGTCCCTGGTTAAATTGCCTTTCTGCAAGGCAATCTGGAGGCAAACAGAAGTTGAAAAAGCCAAAAAAAAGAGCAATAACAATTTTTACCACAAAATTAAATAAATGCTTTAAAATGCCCCAAAACAGTAGTTATTATTGTGTAAAGCAACTACAAGTACAGTAAATCAAGGAAATATTTTTATCTTAGCCTGGATGGCTCTGTTTTCAGTTCATACACTTGAAAGCATTGTTGATGTCTGTGTTAGTGAACTCTTATAAACTTAGAAAGTTGCTAGAATAGTAGGTTTTGCATTAACACTTATTTTCTGAAGAATATGGTGCTGGAACCCCAAACGTGCAGCATTATTTTGTATCTGCAGTCTTCAATGGCTTGGAGAAAACCATAGATTTTGAGGGACAGAGCAAGTATATGATGCAAACTTAGAACATTCTACAAAATTGTGGACAGCCAAGCAAGAGCAAAGCTGTAAAGCTAAGTAAAAAAAAAATACTCATGTACCCAGCCCAGCTATCAGGAATTTTGTGAATAATTCTATGTCATTTGTGAATATTGATATGATTTATACAGAAGTGTGTGTAAAGTACTGAGATAAAATGTAACCACAGCATGACCTAATGGAATAGAACAGGATTGTACCTGCACTATTGTGACCATTTAGATGCATATGTTTAATGAAAACTTGAACACAGGAGGTTAACTTGAAAAACATTCAGAAAAAATAGTTGAAATTAAATTGTTTCATAACCACATAATAAAAGAGAAGTTATCTCTCAGTTTCAATGCAGTAGCAGACACAATGTCTAAATCTAGAAGTTTTTTGCATTGTCTTGAAAGAGAAGTAATTACTATGTTTAATATGCAGAAATGTTTTATTGTTTTATGATTTCCAGGCTCAACAAACATCTGTGAGATATGTATTTTTCACAGGGAGATGCTAAAATTATGGCAGTTTCTGACCAAGGGGGTTTAGCTTGAGAACTAAAGTCAGGTGACAAAAAGTGATGTCATCCAAGCTAACCCAGCAGTAATGTTTGATATTAATTTAAGAACTATCTCAGAGACAGAGAAAATGCATTTTGTCTTTGACCTAGCAAGAACATCCACACTCACCATATCTGCACTTGCCTTGCTGTAAGTAAGTTTTTAGGGCATAGTAACTCTTTCAGATTCAGATAGAAATATAGTAAAGTATAGCTTAGATGTTTTCCTTATTTATGTGAGACTGGCCTGTGATGTTGTTTTAAATATTTTCTGTGATTTTGAACTCTGATGTAACTGATTACTTACTGAGTATTTTCTTGTTCTATTATTATTTATTATTAAATATATTTAAACCTTTCAATTATGGCTGGTCTGTTTAGAGATATTTAAGCTCTGAGAGTACTTGCATATGTGTTTGGTGACACTGTAAAGACCACTCCTAAATAGCCTTGCTCTTGGTCAGACTACCATTTGGATTAATAGTAGCATTACACAGTAGGATTGGAGACCCTTTGTTAAAGGACTTAAAGTAGCTGATAAGTAGTGGCTGGTGGCAGTGCAAACTACCTTATAGTCTAGGCAGAAAGGGGCATAGCTAGTGAACCTATGCAAACCTTTTCCAGGAGTGTGTGAAACCTCAAATTGTGTGTGTGTGTGTGTGTGTGTGTGTGTGTGTGTGTGTGTGTGTGTGTGTGTGTGTGTGTGTGTGTGTGTGTGTGTGTGTGTGTGTGTGTGTGTGTGTGTGTGTGTGTGTGTGTGTGTGTGTGTGTGTGTGTGTGTGTGTGTGTGTGTGTCAGCTACTTGGGCAGGGACCAAAGCACTAATTGGACAGAGAGAGTGCTGGAGGTTTTGGCTTGGCCGCTCAGCTGAGATCTCAACCCTATAGCTGTGCCAGTGGGGAGTCTTATTGGGGATCTGGAGAAAGAGGGAGAAACCAGCCCCAGATTGACTGTAGTCTCTGTGTGCTCTTAAGGGAAATTGCACTTTACTGTGTGTGTACTTGTCATCCTCCCAGTGTGTGCATCCCCCACTGTTGCCAGTGGTGAGGAGTCCAGGACTGAAGCTCCTTGATTACTGGGCCAGTGCTGGGGTATCATTTATTAACTGGTGGCAGTAGTGGGATAGCCACATCACATTTTAATTGGCTTGTAGTGGTGTGGCCTTTGAATTTCTGCAGCCTGTAAGCAGTGGTCACTAAGGAAGGTGTTTGTACTCTCAATCAGCCACACAGTGAACATTCAGAGTTTTATATCACAATTGTTTTATTTTTTTGGTAGATTAGTTAGGGAGAGTAGGCAAACATGTCAGCAGAGGAGTATGGCAAGCTGGCAAGGAGCCGAGTCTTTGTATGGGCCTGTTGCCCTGGCCTCAGGCTTATGTTACCTACTGATTTTTTGTTTACATTTTACTGCACATAACACTTAGCACACAGCAACACGACTATATTTCCTTGTTAATGTTAATGTGGGAGGGTAAAGCTAACACAGATGGGAGTCAAAGTGCTTTGCACACCACAGAACATTGTCAGGGACAGCAGTATCTCTTTTCTTACACTGATACAAATAAAAAGAAGCTAACCAGTGTGAGTTTAACTATTTTTGTTTACAAACATATATATGTTTTATAAGACAATGTGACTATATGTGCCCTTTATTTTAAACTGTAAAGAATTAATGTGGTAGTGTGAAAAATATTCTGTCAAATGTCCTTGTACTGTAGAAATATGAATTGTGTCTTTAATATATTGGACTTCATTCAGTACTAACTATGGCCGGCTCCACTTTCTGCAGGGTGGGAGCTATCCCACTTGGTGATCAGCAACAGTAAGAACAGACCATGTGTTGCACAACCAAGACAGTGGTGACCAGAAAATGGAGCATGAAGATGTCATCAAACAATGCTTACAATTATAGTCATTGGTTCACTGATATAAAGGTAAAAGAGAAGTTTTTGAATTTTACTCTGCTGTGAGCACAAACTGCAGTGGAATTTGAATTATTGTGGGGTGTTTGCCCTTATGAGACCTTCATTAATGTAGTCATCGTCAGGTTACTGCACCTCAGAGTTTTCACTGGCTTTGTTTAAGTTTATTTAGGTGCATGTATATAACTGCACAACCCAAAGCTGTTTCACTACAATTTCTAGACACCAATAAGATAAAAAGCAAACATCTCCATCAACTTTCATTCTGCTCCCTCATAGTTGTTATACAATGCTGATGTTGTTCCCTGGCAACGGAGTCTTCTCTAAAGAGTGGTCAGGAATATGTTTACTTCTGCAATAGTTGCACTTCTTGACCACACACACACACACACACACACACACACACACACACACACACACACACACACACACACAGACACACACACATACACACACATATATCTATATCTATATCTGTATAGATAGCTAGAGATAGCCAGAGATAGATATATAGATAGATATCAATATCTATCCTTGTCTATATGGATCTCCCTCCCCACACACACACACACACACACACACACACACACACACACACACACACACACACACACACACACACATACACACACACACACACACACA